>NC_056751.1:779437952-779507952 GCF_019279795.1 Protopterus annectens | reverse complement strand
GGTCTACACTAGTGAGGGATCACTAAATGGTATGAAACTATTGTAGATTTGGTGGTTTGGGGACTGTTTAAGGGTCAAAAGTGCAGTTGAGGTGCTCTCTAAGTAGCCAAGCACAATATAAGAACTTATTGGCCGAAGCAGCTACTAAGGGAACATTTATCTACTGAAGTTTTTGCATCTATAACTGTCAATTGTTACTGCCACTGCATGGTAGTACGCAAAGGTGCATGGAGGTGCACTATGTGTAAATGGAGTAATGCAGTAGAACAGTGGCTGGTTACCTAACTCAAAGTGAAGCACATTGACAACTTTCTGAAGCAGAAGTAGTGAACAGCAAGATAAAGTCAGATGCGGAGAGGAATGGCAACAATATGTGTTGTGAGACATGTAGGAACATCTGTATGGTGTGTTACTATTACTAATTAAATCAACATTAATCTGTCATGCTCTGTATAATAAAGTAATTGCTATAGGGACACATAAGGGAGTATGAGAGCGCCACAAGCATGAAGAGATAAGCAAGAGATGATTTGCTTACTAACCTTCCCTGTTACTGCTGTAATGGTTGTGCAAATGGTGTCTTGCTGCACTATTCAAATGGCGTGTTAATGAAATGTTGTATATAAATAATAGATACAGATGTTTGCAGTTAAATGTATGCAAGTAATGTGAAATGTCATGAAATATTAAATTGACCTACAGCTGTAATCGATCCCATGACACTATGCAAAAGCATCAGACTACAAAGTGGGTAATTATCTCATACCACATAGAAACTCCTACTTTATTACATCCAGCATCCTAAGAACTATTACTGTAACTGTTTCACAGTATTGCCTTTTGTCTGCCTTTACTCTGTATTCTCACAGTGAAGTGGATTTAAACACATTTGCATTAAAGTGACTGGACCATTGTGGATTAAACTAAATCATCAGCTTTTACAATAAGTAAACAGCATTCACTGTATCCCAACACTGTTGCACTATGCCAATCTCTGTGCAAATGTTGAGGACATTAAGTGAAACCTATTCCACAGGGCATTTCTGGCTATGTGTGTTGTGTGAATCTATTTGACATGTGAAAAATAGATGGATAGGACAGTGGTGATAATGGAATTAGCAAGCATATGGTAGAACACAGGGGAAATAATGCAGGAATTTGCAGGAGGGTGGTTCTTCAAACCATAAATGCACAACTGTATACAAAGTTTCATGACTTTGAAGACTCACCAAACCAGTGATGGGTGACAACAACAGAATAATGTTGTTTGGCCAATTGGGCCAAATCAAGTGAGTCAGGATGACACATAGGCAAAGTGGAGAGCTATGTATGGAGCTTTTTTGTGGGACAGATACCCATTTTTTTGAGAGAGTCATGTTGTGCAAGGTGTTTATGAATGAGAGGGTCAGGTAGGTAGGGTAGGTAAGGAAGCATGCACAGACATAGAATACATACAGGAATGGTGATGGAGACAAAAGTTTGGGGGATACCATGATTGTGAATAGATAGAGGACAATAAAGGTGTACCCAAGTCCAGCTTGAGAACAGTGAGAGTCTAGTCCTCACCCTCAGAACTGTCATCAGTCTACTTACACAACTCAGGGGTATTCACAGTCCTAAATTCAGTCCTCCATTGGTTTAGGAGGACCTGGTTGCACTTCTTAAGGTCACTACAGTGGTGACGACATTGTTCCCCAGTGTGTGGAATGTCTATTGCACTGGAGACAGCCTTGGCTAAGCTATTCCAAGCCTCAATCTTATACTAAGACCCGGTATAATACCCCTGTAGCAGCCTATGACTGTAGCACTTCACGAGGAGTGCCACAAATATCCTAGAGCCTTCAACACCCCACCTTTGTGCTCCTAAGTTAGCACCATTCTCTCCATCACCAGCCATGTCTGCAAGGTCAGACTAACAAGCTGTGTCTGAAATGGTACCCAATTCAGCTGTCATGTGCAATCAGTTGTGCACAAAGATACACAGCCTTGACAACTGCATTTCTGCAACTGTAAGCATTTGGACTCTTTAGCCGACACATTGGCACTACTTCCATCATATAGGAATAAAGCTGTGAAATGTGATATTATGCTTTATTTATTTGTTTATGTATTAATTTATTCCAGTTTGGTGACCGGGGAGGTCCACTGGACTCGAGAGTCCTTTTTCAGTGGAGGCCCGGGGAGAAAAGCTCCAGATAACATGTTACAAATAATGTTTACATTGATAAGCTTTGAAGGTTTGCATAACAAGTTACTTAACATATAGAATTTTTCAAATTGCTAAGTTACTTATTAAATTGAAATAACAAAAGAAAGATTCTTTTACATTGCATATAGTATGTAGTTGTAAAAAAAGTTTTATAGCAGGATGGGTGGTAGATAGAGAAGGAATCCAATACTAAGTAGTTAAGAAGATTACAAGTAGTTATGAAGGAGAGGAAGAGAGACATAGAGTGAGCAGCTGGGAGGAGATTGGTTATAACTTATAGTCAGAATATAAGAGAGAGGTTTGAAGGGAAAGAAGGTTAGCCAGGAGAGAAGGAAGGGGGGAGGTTGGGAGGTATGGTGTGAGGAGTGCAGTTACATTTTCTGTGAAGAAGCAGGTAGGAGTGTAGTAGTCTTTTGAAGGTGTTTAAGTTGTCACAAGCTCTCAGAGTGGAGGGCAGGGCATTCCATTTTTTAGCTAGGGTGAAGGAGAGTAGAAGCTGACCAGCAGGACACTTTGGTTTGTAGATGGAGATGAGGTTTTGGTGAGTGGATCTAAGGGGTCCTGGAGGGCTATAAGGTTGGAGGATATTAGATAAAGCAGTGCAGCTGGTGGGTTGATATAGTAATTTGTGGGCTGAGACTAATTGGAGGAAGTCTAGTTGATTGGGGAGTTCTAGCCAGTTTATAGTTAGTAGGGAGGAGCAGTGGTGGGTGGAGGCTCTAGCATTAGTGGCAAATCTGCAGATTTTGTTGTAGCATATTTCTAGTCTGAAGGTAAGGGTGGAAGATAGATTAGTAAGCAGAGGAGTGCCATAAAGAAGGGATGGGAGAAGGTAAGTTGTGGCTAGGGTCAGTCTAGTAGAGGGAGAGAGAAAGTGATTATTCCTGTAGAGAAGGCCGAGTTTTATGTGGGTTTTCTTGATGCTGGGTTGGAAGTGGGTATTGAATTTTAGGTTTTCATCAATGGTGACTCCCAAGAGTTTGGTGGAGGGAACAATATCAATGACAGAGTTGTTGAGGCTGGTAATTTGGAATGAGTTTTTGTCAATGTGGGAGGAATTTGAGGGGGTAAATAGGAGGATTTTAGTTTTTTTTGGCGTTTAGTGAAAGGTGGTTTTGGTGCATCCATTTTTCAGTGGTTGAGAAGGCAGATTGAGTTAGAGTCTTGAGTTCAGTTTGATTGGAGGCATAGCAGATGAGAGTGGAGTTGTCTGCATATTGGACAATTTTGGTGAAGGGAATGGCTTTGTGGAAATCATTAATAAAGATGTTGAATAGCAGAGGGCCAAGAATGGAACATTGGGGAACTCCTGTGGGAGTTGGAAGGAATGAGGAAGAGGATTTGCCCCATATTACAGCTTGGGACCTGTCAGAAAGATAACTGGAGAACCAGGAAAGAGTTTTAGGTGAGATGTTAAGATTAGATAGATGGTTAAGTAGATGGGTGTGTGAGATGGTATCAAAGGCTTTAGAAAGATCTAATAGAACAGATGAAACTAAGTTACCAGAATCTCGGGCTGAATTGATAGAGTGTAAAAAGGAGAGAAGGGCTGTATTGGTGTTGTGTCCTGGATGGAAGCCATGTTGTGTAGGAGGGAGCAGTTAATGTTCAGTTAGGAATGGCAAGAGTTGTATGTGAATGCATTTTTAGAGAAGTTTGGAGATGGGAGAGAGGATGGCTATGGGGCGGAAAATGGAGAAGTTACAGTTTTTGCCACCTTTGTGGAGAGGGAAAATAAAAGCAGAACACCATAGTTTTGGCACATATGAATCAAGAAGTGATCTATTGATCAGGATGCTAATAGGAAGAGCAACACTGTCAGAAGCAATTTTTAAGAAGGAGGAGGGAATGTTGTCAGGAACATTGGTGCAAGGCTTGAGTTTGTAGAGAAATTTCTTTATGAGGTTGGTGGATACTGGTTTAAGTTTGAAAATATGGGGAGTGGGAGGAGATGGGGTGGAAGCTTGGGAGGAGGTTTGTGGGGGGATGTTATTTGGGAAGGTTTTGGTTAACTCAGCAATGGAGGAGGTGAAGAAGGTATTGAATAGCTCAGCAATTTTCAGGTCAGATTTGCTGGTGTTGGGACAAGGGTTTTTTGTGGTACCAGGCTTGAGGAGGGTGTTTATAGAGTTCCAAAATTGTTTGGGGTTTTTTGTATGGTTTATTTGTAGGTGGTTGTAGTAGGATTTTTTATTTTTAATGACTTGTTTTTTGGCTAGGTTTCGGAGCTGTTTGTATTTTAGTAGCAGTTCTGGCTGTTTGTGGTGGAGATAGATTTTCCAAGATTTGTCTCTTTGTTGCATAATTTTCTTGGTAGATTTTGTAAGTCAGGGTGCTGTTTTGGCTTTAACCCTTTTGGCTCGTGTTGGAGCAAGGGAGTTTAGGATAGAAAAGAATGTAGAGTTGAAGAAGTCTACTGCTTCATCAAGAGGCAGTGTTTTTAGAGGGTTCCAGTTGATGAGCTTAAGGGAGGCAGAGAAGGTGGAGGGATTAAAATTAGTTAGGTTACAGGTATGTAGGAGGTGGTGAGAGGTTGGGGAAATGGAGGAGGCTCTGAGGGTGAATGCAGGGAGGTGGTCTCCTAATGGGTTGGGAGTGACACCAGATGTAGTGATTCTATTTGGGTGGGACACTAGTATCCAGTCTAAGATTGAGCTGGGCGGTTGGTCTTGTTGGGTCTGGTGATGATGTGAATAAGTTGAGTAAAGTTGAATAGGTTAATTGATAAGGTGGGATTAGGGTCTATGATTTTTTGCCAGTCTATATTTACATCTCCCAATATGTAAGTTTCTTGTTTTATATTTGTGCAGGTCCAGGAGAGGAAGTCTTCTAAGGTAGTGGTGTTATTGCCAGGGGGAATATAGAGGGAGATGATGCAGATACTTTTGTGGCTGTTTAATTTTAGCATGCCAATTACTAGTTCAGCATTATGAAAGGATGGAAAGGTGTGATAGATAGATGATTATAGTAAATTAGTGCTACTCCACCACCTCTTTTGTTTAGACGGTCAGATCGGAGGCATTGAAATCCAGGGGGGGGGATTAAGAGTCAGTTATGTGTGGTTTTAGCCAGGTTTCAGAGATGGCTACTATGTCAGGTGAGTTATGGTTGACCCAGGCATGAAATAGGGTAATTTTATTAGTTAAGCTTTGGGCATTGATGGTGAGGAATTTGAGGTCTTTATTGGTAGGTTTGTTGTTAGAACTATGGTTATAGGTTGGAGAAGTGTTTGGTCCAGGGTTAGGATGGATGTCGCCTGCTAAGAAGAGGTATGTGAAAAGATGTATGAGTTTTTTAGGAGTTTGTTTGGTTAGGTATGGATGGAGGAATGTGGATTTAGGTTTGTAGAAATTAGAAGGAATTTGGAAGTGTTTTAAGGAGAATAGTGAGGTGGGGTGAAAGGGGGTAAGAGAGGCGGATATGTTGTAGGAAGTGATTTGAATGGTTGGGGTATGGAGGTTTGTATAAGAGGTGGTATGATATAGAGGAAGTAGAATAAGGAGAAGGAGTGTTATGGGGATGAGAGTTGTGGAAGTAAAAGAGGGCATTTGTATTTTAAGATTGTATTGAGGAGATAGGGATATGGAGGTTTGATGAAAGTAGGCTGGGCTGGAGGAATCGGGGGAGGAGTATAGGGAAAGGGTTGGAGTGGTGGAGAGGGAGGAGTTATGCTGTTGCGGGTTTGGACATTTTAAAGGGGAGGGAGTAAGGGATGGCAATAAATGTAGGACCACTGGGGGTGGGTGGGAATTGGGGGTAGGGTAGGGGAGTGGAGTGAGCCCGCAGGGTGAATGGAGTGGGATAGAGCAAAAGAGCAGAAGAGCCCTGCTGAAAAAGTATCAGCCACTTCAGGTAGGAACTGAGATAAGTAAGAGCAAGTGCAGTAAAAAGTTGGATAGGAATGCTAGAGAAACAGAGTAACTCCGGGGGAGAGGAGAAAAGTTTAGTGGAGGGGGAGAGGAGAAAAAGTTATGGGATAGTAGGCTGTAGAAGTATGTGGGAGAATGAGGAGGGAGAGAGAAAAAGAGGAAAAGCTATTGTAAAATTAGAGTAGGAGTATGCAAAGTGGGAAGGTGCTGCCACCTAGTGGTGAGTGGAGACTAGGTAGGCAGAGAGGCTATGGGGAGATAGAATGGAGCTAGAGGCAGAGGGAAGAAAAGGTAGAGGTAAAGAGTGAGTGAGAGGGTAAGTCTCTAGAGGGATACAAAAATGGAATGGGAGGTTAGAGGTAGTGAGTTAGTGGGGGATCTTTGTGGCCTGCGGTAGGCTGCTGAGTCACATACACTGAGGGACAGGCTACAATGTTTAACAATAGCATTCGTATTGTCATGGCTTTTAATCTTTGCAGTTTGGAAGGAGAAAAAGGAAGAATTGTAACATATGATGTTGGTGTTTACACAATATTAAAATAGTGTTCTACCAGATGATAATGAAACCCAATGGATAAAGCATGCAGAAATTGAAACATAGCTCATTATTTGAAATTGTCAAATAAAAATTAACTTTTAAGCATTGAAATTAGACATATACTCATTTCAAAATGAATGGAGATAAATTTCAGACAGGCCTGTATGTACATGATTTTTATTAGTTCTGGGAATGCATTCATGTGTAAAAGTCAGTCCCTGGGATTCATTAAACCCTACACATAATGTAGGCATAGTGTAGCAGCTGCTGCACGGAATATGGCCGCTGAGCGATTCAGCAAACAGCTGAACTGATGTCCATGAGCTTGGAAGCACTATTCCTGCACATACACCACTGCCTAATGCTAATTACCCCATTTGCTGAAAAAAACATGCAAATGAGGTGAATTAGTGATACAGCAAGCAGGCAGGTGTCCATGCAGGAATAGTGTAAGAAGGAGTTCAGTTACTAGCTGAACACATTTCTGCAAATTACAAAACAGAGGCATGACAGCTCGAAATAAAGCATGTATTATATTTAGTAAGCATGCCAATGGCCAAATATATGACCATTGGCATAACAAATAGTTTTAATTTTTTTAAATAATTTTTTTTGGTCGATCTTGGCCATTTAAGCATAGGGCAGCAGTATGCAAATGAGGTCATGCCAAAAATTAAAAAAAGGGGAAAATCAATTTTTATAGAAATCTGCATTTTGCCGTTATAGTTAATGGCATGGAGAATGAAAACAACACCAGGGAACAATGGTTGCTAAGGGGAAAGGCCCAGCCTAAGTGTGGTAACTATGGAGTAAGGCAGTGGTGTATGCAAATGAGGGGATTTATACTGAATCATCAAGTTCTTCTAAGTGTTAGACTGCACCTAACCATGTAGGTACTCTAACACCACTGTGTAGACAGTAGGAGAAGCTAACATGAAAAAGGGGTGTGTCATGCTTGCTGTAAGCACATTAAATCACAGTGGCCTGTCTTAGCTAAGCACAGTTAAGGAAGGGGGTGTGTCTGAGGCTGTATTGTCTTATTCCATGAAAGGCAGAGCATGTTCGCATCCAGGGGAGGCCAGTTCTGCTTAAAAGTGCTTACTTTAGCTAAACGGGTGTGCACTATGTGCACTGGGCATAAAAAATAAATAAATAACAAACAGGAAATAGCAGAACTGTTTACAATTGAGCAACAGGTATGTGTGGTGTGTATCAGGGCTTAAACAGGGATAAAATGGGAAGGAGAAACAGCAGAAGGAAGGCAATCAAGGAGAAATACCATAGCTGCCAGGTGCAATGTATCAGAATAAGCCAATTACACAGGCAGCAGTCCAGCACACTACTATAAACTATGCAAACACCTTTCAGTATGGTTTTCACACAAACTCTACACCATTGGTGTACACATGTGGGGGAATTTTAACTGACAAAACTAACAAAACATGTTAGGGGTTGTTGTTGCTTTGATCTATCAGTATGTGCTAGTAACTGAGGATGGTGAGGAGGATAATGCTGACAACTAACTCAGACCGAGGAGGATGAGAAGAGTGCTCAGACCCAGGGTAACTTACCAAGGGCTACATGATCTGAAGATACTAGAGCGCTACAGGGTGGACAGGGACATACTTCAGCAACTCATCGAGCTGTGCTGGCCTCCCTTTAGACCCAGAGCTAACAGAGGAGAACCCATCCAAGTGAATACCAAGGTGTATGCAGCCTTAAGAATGCTAGTTACAGGTACTTTCCAAAGATCAACTGGGGATATCATGGGCGTCTCACAGGTATCTGCATCCAGGATACTCCACCAGTTCCTGGATGCCATGTGACCACATGGCACTGAGCACATTTACTTTCCCGGCACCCATGAGTTGAGGACCAGCAATATGCATCTCTTCCAGCATGAAGCAAAATACCCGGAGATACTAGATGCCATAGATTGCACACACATCCACATCAAAGCACCACCCAGTGACCAGGGTAGGGTCTATCTAAATGAAAAGGGGTTCTACTCCAACTGCCAGGTAGTGTGCGATGTCTAGGGCATTATCATGAATGTGTGCTGGCAGCCCTGGAAGCTATCACAACTCCCACATCTGGCATTCATCACAGTTGTACCAGAAGTTTGCCAGTGGGGACATTCCATATGGCCATCTGGTGGGGGATGCTGGCTATGCACTGGAGCCATGGCTGATGACACCCATCAGAAATGCACACACACACTCACACAAGAATGCCATAATGAGGCACACACACAAACTAGGATCATTATAGAGCATGTGTTTGGGATGCTCAAGTCACGGTTCCACTGCCTCGACATATCTGGTGGAGCCTTGCAGTACTCTCCAGCCACATATGCATACATGTTCATAGTATGTGCCATGCTAGACAATATGATCCTGCAGAAATAGCTGCAGCAGGAACAAAACAGGGAAGGGCCACACAGCCCCCCATCATTGCCAAGGTCTCCACAGGCACAGAGGGACTTGGAGGAGGAACATTCTGAGCCTGCCCCTGTAGGCAGATGGAGGCATGTCCAGTATACCATGTCACTGGCAAAGAGGCTATGCATAGCACATACACTGACACTGTAGGGCCCAAGGGACTGCTCTCTCTCTCTCTCTTTCTCTCACTCTCTCTCTGACTCGCACACACAGTAAAATGGATGCCAAACATCACACCATCTATACCTTACCATGTATAGGCAGTGTACTGCATGCATCTGACATAGTCAGCCCTCAAGCACCATCCTCACAACAGCCTCAGGCACAAGGTAAGTCAGTCTCCATAAAATAAATTAAAGGAGTGGAATGTTCTGATAGCATATCTATGGTATTGTTTCAAGCATGGAATGGAATGGGATGGCTTATTGGGATAGCAGCAGACAACTGACAGCTCTGTGGGACAGCAGGAAGTGTATTCCCAGTACTGGCCTACCCATACTATGCAGTACCACCCTAGTTGACAAACACCACTGCAGTATATGTGGTGAGCCAAATAACTGGGGAGTCATAGGTCACATGCACAGATATCAAAGTGTGGGTTCCATACCCACACCCAGTCTCACCCAGCAGATCAGCTGTAGAAAACCATACAGAAACATCTGGCAAAGGCCCCCACATGGTGACATCAAATAGCTAGTAAGGTAGGAGATCTATTCTCAGCCCTGGCAAATGTAAAAGTGTGCTTGTGTGTTTACACATTAAAGCTTGTGGGTCCATTCAAGCCCAGTACACTTCTCCTTCCCTACTTTAGCAGACCTGCAGATATCAGTCACCTTAGAAGTCCCTTTTGTCAAACCTCAGCCCCATTAGCTCTGTGGCATGTGTGATAACTGTGTAACATGGGTTCCTATTGCATGATCAAAAATAGTAAATGGCGAACGCATATTGAGCAAACCCAATTAGTCGAAACGTCGAAACGTCACATGCGTAACATGGAAATCACCGTAGGAAATATTTTCCCTTTACTTCAATGCAGTGTGATCTCAAAGTAGGAATATTTAAGTAGCGAGGGTGTGGGGGGCTCAGCACCCCACATGGGGGGTGCAAGGGGGCTTGCCTCCCTGCCTACAGCATTTAGGTAAGTATAGTTTTTATTTTTTTTTATTATATTTTCAAAATTTCAAACATCGCTCATATGGTGTCGACCATATGGTGTTCGATGTTTGAAACTTTCGAAAATATAATATAGACCCGTGTAACACTATAGTACAAATAACTAATTAGGTAGGAGTTTTAATCTCAGTCATGGCAAATGTAAAAGTGTGTGTGTGCATTTGTGTGCATACAAGTTAAAGCTTTTGGGTCCATTCAAACCCAGTACACTTCCCCTTCCCCTACTTTAGCAGATCTGCAGATATCAGTCACCTTAGAAGTCCCTTTCATCAAGCCTCACCCCAAAAGAGCTGTGGTGCGTGCGATAACTGTGGAACACTATAGTACAAATAATTAATTAGGTAGGAGTTCCAATCTCAGTCCTGGAAAATGTAATGTGTATTTGTCTGTGTTTACAAGTTAAAGCTTTGGGTCCATTCAAGCCTAGTACACTTCCCCTTTCCCTACTTTAGCAGTCACCTTAGAAGTGCCTTTTATCAGACCTCAACCCAATAAGCTCTGTGGCATGTGCGATAATTGTATAATACTATAATGCAAATAACTAGTTAGGTAGGAGTTATAATCTCAGTCCTGACAAATGTAAAAGTGTGTGCATGTGTGTGTGTGTGTGTGTGTGTGTGTGTGTGTGTGTGTGTGTGTGTGTGTGTGTGTGTGTGTGTGTGTGTGTGTGTGTGTGTGTGTGTGTGTGTCTGAACAGTATCCTGTCTGTGAGGGGATTGTTGTGTTTGTGTGAGAACCATATCTATTGGGGGGTTTGCTACTTTTTGCTGTTGCCCACCCAGTACATGTCCCAGTGTCCACATTACAAGGCCCACAGTTGTCATCAACTGTAGATGGACCTGTAAACACTCTGCAGCCCTATAAGCATTGTGCCATGTGCAATAACTATGTGACAGTATGGAACAGATAGCAAGATAGGCTTCCATCTAATCCTTAGATATCACTCCCCACTCAGGAATCATATAGAAACAGACTCAGGTAGGCCCCCACCCCTACATCAATAAGTAATACATTAATGGTAGTCCACTGAACACTGATGTTGGTATAAGGGAACTGGAAACACAGGTTGACAGTGAGCTCTGTGGTGACCACCACAGTGTCACTGTCTTCCAAAAGTCCTTCCATGTGTCACTTCTCCTGACTCAGGGTGCTGAATCCGGGAAGTAAAAGGACAGTGTTTCCCTGTACACTCCCCTCAGTAGGCCAATCAATGTGTACTATGGCCCATTTGCCATGTACCCCACTGAACACCAGCAACAATAGGAGAGGCTGCAAATGTACCTCACAAAGAAGATCTTAGGTACTACACACTAGCCCCATATGGACAGACTCCTATAACTGCAATGAATCTCTGTCCCATATTGGCTACTTAGGTGCGATCTCTGCCTGACATACACCGCCATGTCTGACCCAACCCTGTCAGGAATGCTACATTTGAGGAAATCAGTCTGTCCACACAACATGCCATAGATACCTCAACCCAATCCTCACAATCAACAGGACATACTGGAGGGACAGGTTCACAACCCAGAGACTGGCCATGCTATGGAATAGACACCGCATACATGTCAAGCCGAGCACGTCACTGGCCCTATTCAAGAGAAATATGGAGGAGTGGATGGGGAATAGAATACCCACCCTGGGGATCACTCCAGTGACTATACTCAATAGACACACTGGAGAGTATCATCAGGAGACATGATGCCAGTGTATTCCCATGGGCTAGCCTTGTAAATCTCCCATGTCCATTTGCCATGTACACATCTATGACTCTTTGAACCCGTGGTTCTCAGTACTGTAAAATGTGTGTGTTTGCATTAGTGTGTCTGAAAGTGTTTGTGAGTGTGTAAACATGTGGGTAAAAGTACTTTGTGGCCCATCTCACCCAATACAACTACCATTGCCATACCGTACAAGTGCTGTAAATGTCATTCACTATATAGGTACCTTGGGACACTCCACAACCTATAAGCTCTGTGGTGTGTGCAGTAAATGCATAACACTATAATACCAATAACCACATAGCTAGGGGTTCTAATATGGGTCCTGGCAAATGTGTGTGTGTATTATTGTGTGCAGGTGTGTTACAGTATTTTGTGGCCTCTCTCACCCAGTACATCACCCATTGTCATAATTTGTAAGGCCTGGTGATGTCCCTCGCCTTAGAGGTATCTTTGGACAAGTGTCCCCCCATAACCTCCATGGCACGTGTGATAAATGCATAACAATGTAGCAACAATAAATAGATAGGTAGGGATTCTAATCTCAGTCCTGGTAAATGTGTGTGAGAGAAGAGTATCTTGTTTGTGTGTAAATGACATCCATTGGATGAGCATGGATTCATATTTTATGCCATGGTACACACAGTACACATTCCTAAGTCTGCTGTATGAGGTCCACTGTTCACATCAACCATAGTGGTATCTGTAGACACTCTTCAGCCCTTTAAGCCCTGTGCAACAGTATGGAATAGTATGGTATGTATAACAAGATAGGTTGGTCTGCTAACGTCAGTACTGGAAAATGTGTGTGTGTGTGTGTGTGTGTGTGTGTGTGTGTGTGTGTGTGTGTGTGGGTGTGTGCGTGGGTGTGTGTGTGTGTGTGTGTGTGTGTGTGTGTGTGTGTGTGTGTGTGTGTGTGTGTGTGTGTGTGTGTGTGTGTGTGTGTGTGTGTGTGTGTGTGTGTGTGTGTGTGTGTGAACAGTATCCTCTGTGTGTTTGGTTGACACAATATCTTCTGGGGATAAGAGCATTAGCAATCTGAGGTGTGTTCCACCCACCACACTTACCATTGTTCACTATACTAGAGCTGATGTCAACCACAATAGACTGAGATATAACCCCTCAGCCCTATAAGCTGTGAGACACATGCAAGAACTGTTACTCAGACCTGGGAAATGTGTGCATTTACAGCTGTACCCTGACAATGACATGGGCGATGTGTTACTACACTGCCATACCCCTTGTTGGTGATGTATGCAGGGTCACATCCTGCTGACACACAGACACCTGGAACACAAACAGTACAACATCTGAGAACGCATTTGCTTAGTGTTATGAACACCAATAATGCATCATGGCTGAAAAGGTACACACATACTCTGATGTGTACCCATTACAAATGCCAGATGATAGTACCTTGCACAGCATTAAATAGCTACACTCTACTAAAGTCACCTTATCCCTCAGACCCATATAAGCATGTCCCTGCATCAATGGTATGGATGGCATGGATGTGGCACAGGTATCATCACATGCACAAGGTGTTGTGTGGGTTTGCCAGAAGCCTAGGCTGGGCCACATGGTTGACATCATGTGTGTGTCTGTGGGTGTTCATTAAATGGACAGCGCAGAGGTGGTGTGTGTGTGTGTGTGTGTGTGTGTGTGTGTGTGTGTGTGTGTGTGTGTGTGTGTGTGTGTGTAGGTGACTTTTCTGATGGTGATGTGTATGTGTTTGTATGCACACAGTCATCCATGTGGGTGCCCTACACAGGGGTATTTTGAACAGCTGTGGGCCGTACATGGCAGGGTGTAAATGATTGCTTATATAGCTATTTAACCTAACTGTATTTCAGTTAGTATTGAAAATAAAGCAGTGGAAGAAGTAGGTACTTCTGTATTGCTTCTTGGTCATCATCATCATCATCATCAGCCCACTTTTTCCCCATTTTCTACATGGGGTTGTGGTATCATGTTAACTGACACCATCTCTCTCAATTCAGTGCCGCAATCCTGCTTTCTTCGATACTCATGCCTGACTGTCACAGATCTTCTTTCACACAATCCATCCACCTCTTTGCTGGACATTTACATTTCTCTTACCTTCTTCCTGTTTGTCCCAAATCTTCTTCATCAGATTGTCTTCTGCTTTTCTGCACATGTGCCCGAACCACAGTAATCTGTTCTCTTTGATCTTTTCTGGAAATGGAGCTACTTTGACTTCTGCTCTTATGTCCTCATTTCTTCATCTGGCCCACAGTGTGCATCCTACTACCCTTCTCAGGCACTTCATTTCCATCACCTCTAGCTTCTTCATCTGTTTTGCTTTTACTGGAGTACAGTAGTACTGGTGACAACACTGTCTTGTACACTTTACTTTTCAGCTTCTTTGGCATTCTTCTGTCATAGACTACCCCAGAGACTCTATGCCAGTTGGCTGCAGCCCCTCTGATTCTAGCTTTGACCTCTTCATTAAGACTTCCCTTTTCCTCAACCACCACTCCTTGATACTTGAAGCTATTAATCTGTCCCACTATCTTCCCTTCTGTCTCAATTCTCAGTTTCTTCTGATTTCCCCAATTTGTTGCCATTAACAATGTCTTATTTGTGCTTAGTTTCATCCCATGTGGCTTCAGTTTTGTATTCCATTCTCCTATCCTTTGCTGAAATTATTGATCAGAGTCTGCCTGCACTGCCACATCATATGCATACAGGGTAGTAGGATGCATACTGTGGGCCATACACATCTGTCCCCTCCAACCTGTTGTTAATGTAGTCCATCACCAGTATGAACAGCAGTGGGATTAGAGCTGAACCCTGGTGTACGCCTACTCCCACTGGGAACCCATCTGTGAGGCCAAACACTGTTCGTACTTGAGTCATTGGGTCTTTGTACATAGCCTGCACTAATTTTGCCAGTGTTTCTGGGACTTCAAACCACCACAGTACTGCCCAGATCAGCTTTCTTGGGACCTTATCATATGCTTTCTCCAAGTCTAGGAATGCCCAGCTGGACTTTTTCCTCATTTCTAGCTTCTTCTTAACTGTCTGTCTCACTGCAAATATCGGGACAGTTGTGCTGCATCTTGGTATGAATCTGAACTGCTCATCTCCCATCTTACATTCTACTACTCTGCGTAAACGTTTATCAATCACCATCTCCAGGACATTCATGCAATGTGATAGGAGTTTGATGCCTCTTTACTGCCCACAGTTGTGGATGTCCCCTTTGTTCTTGTACACTGGCCGAGTATGCTTATTCTCCAGTCACCTGGGATGCACCTTTCTCTCCACACTGCTATAAGTAACTTCAGGAGCCATTTCTCCACTATCTCACAGAGCATCATTATCATATCTGCTGTGACCTCCTCTAAGCCTGCTGTTTTCCCTGACTTCATCTTCCTTAGTGCTGTTCTTACTTTTTCTAGGGTGGGCTCCTCTTCTTCTCTCATAGGCTGTTTCTGGGGCAGTACAGCTTCTGTGGGATTTTCTTCATTCAGAAGCTGTTGGAATTACTCCTTCCATCTGCCTTTGATGTCCTGTCGACTGGTGAGAAGATTGTTGTTGGCATCCCTTATGAAAGGTGTCTGACTTCTTTATTTTTCTGTCTTTGCCTTGCAACCCGATATAATTTCTTTGTGCCATCTACTGAGTCACTTTCTTTGCTATTGTAACTCTTTTCTTAGCTTCTTTGTTAGCCAAACAGTATTCCTTCCTAGCCTGGTCTGTCTTTTCTATCTCCCATTTTTTCCTGCACTCCTTTTTTCTTTTGATGACTTCTTGGACTTCTGCATTCCACCACCAGCTTTCCTTATGCTCTGCCACATATCTGTTCTGTAGTCCTCACAGATGTTTTGAGGAGCTACCATTCTTCTTTAACTCCACCTATTTCTTCCCCTTCTTGGGGAGCTAGAGCCCTGAGTAATTTCTTGAACTGTTGTATTTTCTCTCCAGTCAACTTTCAGGTCTTCAGCCTGGTATCTGTTGACCTTAGAGCCTTCTCTGTCCACTGCTTGCAGCTAATTGTGGCAACCAGTGTTTTATGCTGTGGGCAGACTGTTTCATTGGAGATGACTTTACAGTCATGGATTCTACCCCAGTGCCTTGTGCTTACTAGGAGGAAGTCTACTTGACTTGTATATTGGCCACTTTTGTATGTTATCTTGCGACTGTCTCTCTTTCTGAACCATGTGTTGGCTACTATCAAACCATTTGCCAGACAGACGTCTAGAATGGTCTTTCCTTTTTTATTGCTGCTGCCCCACCCATGTGGACCAAGGCAGTCCTCATATCTTGTTCTGTCTGTTTGATATGTGCATTCAAGTCAACCATTATCTACACCAATTCATGTTGTCCTGCTTTATCTAGCAGGTCCTGCAACTGTAGTCTGAATGCACTCTTTTCCTCACTATCACAACCCTGCTGTGGCATAAACTGAGATTAATATTATGAATACTATCCTTCATTACATTGGATTCTGATTGCCATGAGTCTGCCATTTATTCTGATATCTCTCACTGTCTTCTGAAGCCTATCTCTCACCACGATTCCCACACCATTCTGGCCTTTCCCCCTTCTGAGTAGTAGAGTCTGGATCCTAAGCAAAGTAACTTTGCTGCACTGCCCTTCCATCTTGTCTCTTGAGTACATAGGATGTACAGCTTCCTCTGTATCATCATGTCATCCACTTCCAAGCTGCATCCTGTCAGTGAACCTACATTAAGTGTAGCAATTCTCAGTTGATTGGCAGGTTGATTGATTTTATATCCAGGTTTCACTCAATAGAGCTATCCCAGGAAGCCCACACCATCTGGTAACTTATTGATCCAGGCCTGCTGGACTTTATGGAGGACACACTGGACAATAGGGAGTGCATACACTTCTACCACCATTAGCATGGGTCCTAGTGTATGTTGGGTCAACCCACTGAGCATGGGTCCTAGTCTAGGTCAGGTCAACACACTTATTATTGGTAACTACCCATGGCCATTTTGGCGACATTAGTCAACATGACCGAATCATCTAGAGCCATATTTTACACCATTGAGTGGCTAGCCCTGCCACAGCACTCAGTCTGTGATCCATGTTCTCCTATCCTCAGGATACTGTGCACCACATTAGATGCCCAAAGTGGTTGGTCTGTACAACTCTTCCCTTATAGGGCATCACATAGAGTCTGCGCTGCTGCCTAATGCAGCTCCATTCATTGGTGAATTTGAGATGGAAAAACTTTCCCTGTTTTTCTATTGTGGGGTGAACTGCACAGAGACACAGGGAGCACATGCAAACTCCAAACAGGCATTGGTTGGATATCAGGATCAAACCTTGAATCATGTGCATGGGAGGCAAAGATTTTAACCATTATGCCAACTGGTCTGTATTGCTTCTTTGTATAGTTGTGCAAATGTGGGTATAATTGACCTATTCCAAGTTTTACAGACAGTGTTCAATTAAAATGCCTAATATACAGTATTGGTTAGAATACTTAACTGTATACTGAAAAAATCAAACAGAAGATATTACTGACATAAATGCACACATCGGTTAAATGCTCTGCTTAGGGTCATATACATATTTCCATATGAGAATACTCTGTTATGTAACCTTCTTATTTTTGTTATAGGTTCCACACTTACCTTGTCATTAATACAAGAAACACTTGCATCCTTGGGGGTTGTCTCTGTCTGATGCCATCAGAACACAGCCATTACATGGATAAGTAAAGATTGTGGAGTTTGACAGGGAAGAGTTTTCCTATATGTACGTGCATGGGTTCCTAGGCTTTGACCTTGGTAATGATTGTGTGTGCTGTTGTCTGCTTCTAAACCAGATCCAGGACATACTGTGCACATTCCATCTGTCAGCACCATCTGCAGCTGGTGGTTCTCCCCACAATCCTCAGCTGTATCTGCTGCTACTACTGGCCCTGCCTGCAGTCCTTGAAATTGTGGTCCTGCCCCTTTGCTGTAATGTTTCTTGACACCTGAACCTTGATTTGAGCAATCCAAACATACAATTGATATTCCTAGTTTGAGTATGGGCCTCATTATATCCTTGCTCAGTATAACCTGCATCCCTCACTCAAACCTGGTGCACATTTCACAGGTGGGGCATATGTGTGAGTCATAGAAATTGTCTGGTTACCTTCACAGACGATGTAAATGATCCCTTGGGCATTACAGACAACCTGATAGGTTATAGAGTAGAAACCTGTTCTGTTGATGTACCAACTTATCTGTTCACTGGGTACACATCAGGAAGAATTCCTGTATGGTTCATGTCTCTTTTGTGGGGTGTTTGGGAAACAGATGTGATCCGTTGCATATAGTAGTATTATTTAAAGATGGATGTAATATTCTAGTGGCTGATGCCTGTGACACCCCAAATATATCCCCTGTGGCTCTCTGGAAAGTACCAGTAGCTAGTATATGTAATATCTCAGATACCTTTGTTTTCACTGGGATGTATCTCTCAGCAATTTCTGTGTCATGCAGTCCATAAGTCAAGTTTTCTAAGTGCAATTGTGCATGTATTTCAAAGCATTTTGGTGTTCTGAACAAATGACTACCCTGAGCACATACAATTGTTTTATACCTTCCTGAATAGATCCGTGACTTTGGATTGGTTAAGTAACATGTACCTTAGCTCTTTATACTGTCATTAGCATATTCTGCCATTTACCTTTGTTTGTCATCTCTACACATCATGTAGAGCTTTTTTTAATGAACACCAACTAGTGTGCTAATATGTATCTGCTAATGAATCTGTCCCACATTCTCTTTTCTGAACTCATAAAGACTAATATGTCTTCTTATATTAGTTGGAATAGATTGTCAGATGTTTTGAGATCTCAGATTATATGTTCCTTCATGTGAAACAGCCCGTTAGGTATGTAAAAGAGTTAAAATTTAGGAGTTTAAAAGGAATGCTACCAAGAAGTAAATTGAGCTGTTTGTTGGATTAATAGTCGATCAGATTTTACAAGCAGTGACATTCAGTTCTGGGACCAAGGGAGATAAAACAAAATGTGTATATGTGTATCTATATCTATATCTATATCTATATCTATATCTATATCTATATCTATATCTATATAGATATAAAATCTAACAAAAAGCCCAATTTGAAGGAACATCAGAGAAAGGTGAGCCTTTAAGGTTCTCTTGTTAAATACTTAGGTATCCATGACCACTATTAGTATGGTAAAAATGTTAATAAAAAATAACAAACAAATAAATATTCACACAGATCCTCAAGGTTTAAATCATCCTGTTTATTTCTTTATGAGCACTTTCATCTTCTTCTGTATAAAAGTCTCTTATAAAATGTAAATTTGGCAGCTTTTGATACAATCTTGTAATGTCATTTGTTAGCCAATATCCATGAGTGATAGTACCAGACTGAAACATCCTCAGCTTCAGTAGCCATCATTTAGACATTTAAGCTATCATTTTGCATCAGTACACCTGTTTAGTAGAACACCTCTTATGATGTGCAGTTAAAGTTATGTTGTCATAGTCATAAACATTTAAAGCATCTTTTAAAACATTTCTTTGTTTCAAAGACATCAGTTTGCCAAGATAAAAATCCAAAAGTGTTTATTTTTTCACATAAAGTGTAACATCACAACAACTTGTGTTGAAACAATATTTGGCACAGCTCATCTCATTAATATTTTTGAAACAAGCAGCCCTAAGCCCCCTTCTGCCATAAAATGATCTGGCTAAAACTATTCTCTCTGCTTTATCAGTTCAACACCAATTATTTTAAATAAAAGTTTAATTAAAACCCTGTGATTATAACTCCTGACTTGTTTTACTTGCTGATATTACAGTCACTATGCCATTTTGCTTCATTTGATTCATACACCTTACTAAAACTTTGGTTGGAAGGTCTTTTAATCTGAAACAATCATTTGTAAATGTCAGGACTTAGAAAATAAAACATTACACTAACTGCCTTTACTAGGATTATATCACAAGAGAATTGTTTATCGGAATAGTAACACATGATAAATACGTTTATTGTTTTCCTCTTATCAATGAGAAATCAGTTTCATTTCCTTGCAAAAGAGATACATTCAAGGTTGACTTAATGGTCGGACTATGACACATGAATCCTACAACTTGCTATTAGCCTTCAATAAGAGCAGGTGTAGATTTTTGTCAGTGATTTTTACATTTTGCATAATACGCTACTAGGCATTTATTTAAAGTATTTGTTCTAAAAGTAAACAATTCCCTTATTTTAAGGGCTAAACTGAAGTTACTGGCCAGAAAAAAAGAGACTGATTACATTGTAGCTCATAGTTTATGTCAGGAAAGATTTCAAGTCTGAAGGCAATATTGCCAGATAGCATGAAACAAAAACAGAATATTACAGGAATGACAACACATGCAACAGAAATGATGGTATACTTAGATGTTAACATTTTAGCAAACTGAAATTTTCCAGGATTGTCAGGTATGATAATAGACTATGTGGTTTTTGGCAGTGATTCCTGTCAGCTCTAAATCCCTTTTGTTACTAGCGTATAACCCTTTTAATAGGAATATCTGACAACAATCTTAGGAAAGTCTGTTTCCCAACTGTCAAAGCAATATGATCGGAATTAGCCAAGGTGATGTTTTCCATTCCATTTTTGCAGGTGTACTAGCAATGACAGCATTATATGGAAATGGTCCATCCCATATCAGCAAGTTTATCAAGTGGACAATGTGACACAATTGCTACTTTTGTCCAAAATGGTGTGATCTTGAAGTTAGTATATTTAAGGAAAGAGGGGGGGAGAACAGGAGGTGCTGTCCTCTCCAAAACCCTGAAAGGTATCACATTTAAGGCAGCAATTGTGATGCGTTGCCCTATTTAAAGAATTGCCTCACCAAAATTAACTTACCCCTGTAGCTAAGTACACTTAGCCTTCCAAGTCATTCTAGCTCTGGGGGTATTATCTTTCCCTCCCTCTACACAATTTTACTTTTTATAAGGGTGTACCATTCTGCTCTTCATTTTAATTTGATTGTATATATTAAACATGGTCAAGTTCTTTTAACTATGCTGGCTATTTCAAAACTTGGCTCTGGCAAAAGTGGAATAGCAACTGTCATGTATTACTTACCCAGTAATTTGGTTCAGTGAATTGTCTTTTATTCACAAGAGATGCCTGTCTTGTTGTTATCATTAATGGTAACATGCTTTTGTATACTACTTTTAGTTTCTGTCTGAAAAGGCAAAGCATCAAGCAGGAATGAAATTAAAATTCAAATAGCCATTCTTAACAGAAATACGTGGGAAAAGATAAAAATGATTTTAAGTCTGACATGCCTCACAGAAAAGAATGAAACAATCACAACTTTACAGAACATTTCAACTGAACTGAAGCCATAATGAAAATGAGGTTGTTAACATTCCCTTTGTCACATTGTTACAGCTCATAGGTCCACATTAGCATATGGACAAGATAGCTCATTTGTAGCCGAGTCTTGATACCATTTACTCAGTACCCCGCAACATAAAACTACTTCCTAACTCCTTTCCATGAGGGTTTGACACTGGAGTTTTATTTATTTATCTTTTGTTGGCGAGGATAGTCCCACTAGGCTAGTAGTCTTTTCAGGGGAGACCAAAAGTAGTATTTATATTACAAGGGGAAATTTGACTAAGGCATTAGGGTACTCCCTTGCTCTTTTTGATAGGTGCTGTGGGATCTTTTGCATCCACCTTAGCTATCACCAACTCAGGCAGATGAGGCGTCAGTTTAATGTGCCATCCAAAGGACAACACACTTAAGAGTGAAAAACAACCCTTATGATGCACTGGAGTGTCAGCAATCATCAACATGGTGTGAGAATAGAACCCACAGCCTTCTGCACCAAAGGTAAGTGTACTACTAGTTGTACCACTGACACTAATTTATGTTTTCCATCCATTCATCTAGGTTGCATCTGAAGAGGGTCAGGGAGCTGCTGTGAATTTATGGGAAGTCTGTGACACAAAAGGAGGATTCTTTGGGAAAATATCTGTCTTACCAGCAGGTCCTGTTTAGTCTATGGTGGAAGTTTTGTTCATTCCAATGAATGTTTAAGATGCTGCTTGTCTTGTTGATGTGTGGGATGTTACATGGGAATGGATCCTTCAAGCCTTTGTAGGCGAAGCAAAGGTCTCACTCAAGAGTCTGTAATAAAGACAGCTGAGACATAAAGTGCTTTAACACCATCTATATAGCACATGGAGGATATGGCCTTGTTATTTATTGTGAGAGTACACTGCATTCCTTTGAGCTGAGTCGTATGCTTGGACAAATTCATACAGAAAAGGGCATTACATTCTAGTATAGATCTGATAAGGGAGGGGTAAAGAAGAAGAAGAATTTCCCTTGACCTGAAATATATAATCCCGGTAATTAATCTGGCTGGATAAAATTATTTCCTAACTACAATATTTGTTGTATATAACGAAACACAGTATGATATAAAAAAATGTAATTTTTAAACATTACCTTGGTGATGTAATCATCTAATACATAATTGTACAAGCTCATACCATCTTTTTCCAGTATCTGTGTTATATTTAAACAGTAAGAGCCCTTTGCAGCATAAATTTAATTATGTCTGTTATCTAAACATAAAAACCAAGGATGTTATATGTCACCTGTTTTATGTAAATGGTGTCTGTTCAACATAAAATTGAATTTTATAATCCCTAAAATTGAATTTTATAATCCCTTTACTTGAACTCTGCTGGTATAGCATATGAGTTATGTTTACCTCGTAAAAAGCATTGGTCTGCAGTCTTTGGGTAAGCAGCATAGCGATTTTTATTTATGTATTTATTTATTTATTTATTTTGGTTTGCAGCACATCCATACCTAAACGATCCAGCAATTTTCTTTTCTGACATATTTTAGATATTTAATTTGGAATGACAGATTTATTTTAAAAAAAACAAGAACATAATATCAAAATATAATATACCTTCTTACTCATTAATTAACTGATTCAAGCTGTTCACATGATGTCGACTTACAAAAAACAAAATGAAGAAACAAACTGATACTCTAGCCACAGAAATTTGCCATGCACTACCCGCGATGGTGCAGCGGTAGCATTGTTGCCTCACGGCAAGAGGTTCTCCCGTTCTATTCTCGGCTGGAGTGTGGGGAGTGCCTTCTGTGTGGAGTCTGCATGTCCTCCCCGCGGTTGGGTGGGCGTTCGAAAGACATGCGTAAATGGGCGTGCCTTCGTTGAAGGTTGAACATCGAGCTGGCACTTCGGCGTTCATGAAAATCTACTGCCAATCATTAGCAGACCGGAGTTCCACTGTGGCAACTCCTAACTGGGCAATGCCAAAAGACAAACAACAACAACAACCCTCACCCAGACATGGCGATCATTATATTTAAGGAGGTGAAGAAAATGTGCTGCTGTGCTGCTCACAATAGTCATTCCAAGATAAAGTCTAGCTCTCTTTAACCACAACGGTCATTCTAAGATAAAGTCTAACTCTCTTTTCATTAGATTCAGGATAACTGAATGGTGTCTGTCCTCTATATGAAATAAAATGCTTTCTTTGTGATTGATCAAGATACAAATGATTGACAAACAATTCTTCAATCACAACTGATAAGATTCCTCTTTACAACAGCTAACTTAGGGGAACATTCTTGGGCATAATGAACCCCTGAACTTATATATTCTAAAATGACCACTGCACAATAGAGTGATGGCAGAAAAATCAGAATTATCATGCAGAGTGATTGGACAGAACAGCAGTGTTGTACTATGTATTATCATACAGAGCAATTGGACAGAACAGCAGTGCTATATTGTATATAATCATGCAGAGTGATCTCACAGAACAGCAGTGCTGTACTGCGTATCATCATGCAGAGTGATTGGACAGAACAGCAGTGCTGTACTGCGTATCATCATGCAGAGCAATCTCACAAAACAGCAGTGTTGTACTGCATATACTGCATTGCAAAATGTTACAAAGTACAGTTTCATTGATCAAATATAATTGGAAAGTTTGAACCCTGTGCAATTTGGGTCTATATCACATAGTCGAAGTTACGTAACTTTGAACACCTAATGGTCGAACCATTATTTTCAAAGTTACATAACTCTGACTACCTAAAAAAAAACACAATAGACAACAAATTAAACTGTTGTAAGCAGAGGGGCAAGCCCCCCTGCACCCCCACTACTTAAATATACCAATTCTGAGATTGCACCAAATTGAAGTGAATGGAAACCTCCGCCTTTGGAGATTTCCATTCACACGCTCAAACTTTCACAAATTCGAACATCTGGTCTCACCCATATGTGGTTTGAACTTGTAAACGTTCGATGACATGATAGGAACCCATGCATTTTGCATCTGTTACTGGTAGGGAGGCCAGTAATGTCCTCATTCCCCATTCAGTGCAGTTTACAACCATCATAACATGCTCTTTCTTGAGAAGTAATACTGACACTGAAGGTGCTCGATTTGCTTTAATCACTGTTGGTATCAACTATCTTTCATCAGGATAGCTGAAGATTACCAGCTGGTAAGCCAAATGCAACTGTGGTTTTAAAAGAAAGTGGCAATTGTCCACTGAAGAAAGAAAGAAAACAATCTATCATTATCTCCCATGCCTCCTCCAAACCCTTCATATACAGATATGCCACCCAACATTCTCAGCCTTCCCACACCTGACATACCTGACCTGAAGCACGATCTTCATGTCAACATCAGAAACAGTTCTCTTTCCTCTGCATCTGACTACTTACTCATGCAACTGCATTTTTCTGTCAGTTCCTATGGGATCTTAAAAAATGACCATGGCATCAGCATTTCTTAATGTTTTAACCCAAATCTTTTCAATGCAGCATTCATGAGTCTCCTATCCATAAATGATGTCACTGTCATTGCATACTTTTGAAAGAAGTTGCCATTCCACACATCATCTGTGAAGTCAAAAAGAGGAATTGATTCCAGAATGACATTTCAGATATCCTGATGCACATCCCTGAGATGAATATTCAGAAAACCTTGTCTCAAAAGATTAGTACCAGTATGAGGTACAATATGCTTAATTTGGCATCCACTTCCTTCTAACTAGACAAGGTAAAAGACCCTGTATTATTGACACACCATCTTCTATCAATATTAAATTATATTTACAATTATTTTGCTTTCTTTCATTATGCCCTTTAAGATCACAGCCTTCTTGGTGCTGCCTTTTAAGGAGATCAGTGTGTTTCCCAGAACACTAGGCTCAAGATATTGAAATTACTTTGCTGGCCATAGGTCCCAAATGTCCACTGAGGTGTGAAGTCAGTTTGTCAAAAAAGACTGCAAAACAGTCCAAAGCCCTTCACTTTTTGAGGGTCTAGAGCAGTTTGGCTTTCTGTGCCATTACATTGAAATAGTGAGGTCTCTTCATAATGGACCCTTGGCTGGAGTGAATTATGTGGGTGTGTCTTTGATCTAATGTTTCTGTGTAGAGAAATGTAAAGGGAGCACCTTGTCCTTCTCTATTGTCTGTGATTTTTGCAAACTTTTTTTGCAAGCCATGAAAGAACAGATGTGAGGGGCTAGGAACCAGGAGGGGAACAACAGAAATCAGTTTTGTTTGCTAATGATATGTTGGCATATTTTTGGGACCCTTCCTTAATGTGATGAAAGAGATTTGATGGTTTCCCAAGAATTAAAATAAGTATGGGTAAAATACTAATGTGCACTAAATATGCACTTTTTCAGCTGGTCATGATTCCCTTTCTCAAATATCGGGACAGAAGTGAGATTATATATCTTGGGGGGGGTGGTATGTTGAGACCTGGGCTGTGCCAGATTCTTTCAGGAAAGTTGAGTCAGGGTGGAGAGACACTGTATCTGGACTTTGTGGTTTGCATGGTTAAATGTCTCTTTCTACTTATTTTTAATTTTGCTCAAATGATTCCATACCTGGCCCCAACTCAGACAATTACAGCCCTGAAGGTAAGACTGCTAATGTTTATCTGCAATGGTGGCTGTTGAGAGAGTCCAGTTGTAAATTTTGCACATTTACTAAAATAAAAAGTTTTGCATTTCCTAATTAAGAGTGGTGTTTTGTGATTGCTCAGTTCTAAATAGTTTTGTATTGGTAGAGTTTTAGCAATTCCTCTCAACTGTCCATATTTTCACAGACTGTCCAGATGTTTGCCTTATATTTTGGTCTGTTTCTTATTGTTTTCTGGAAAATCACTGATGATTAAAGCCACTAAATAATGACATAAATTTGAGTTTCAGAGGTGATATCCTTCAGAAAATACATGCCAACAGAAATCCTATTATTCTGGCAACATTCTAAGTTTGTAAAATAAATATTTAAAAACTGTCCCTATTTTGGGGCCTTAGTCACCCCATTATTTTGGACTTTGCTCATATTTCATGTGCTAAGAAGTTGAGAAGTATGCTCCTAACTATGGTGTAGTTTTAAAAAAAATTGGAATTGCAGATGGAGCTTTTATTGAGGAACCCTTTTGATGTATTAGGTCTAACTTTAGTATGCTGGTGGGGATTCTTTCCTTCCCTCAAACTAGGTGGTACTCCCCAGAATTGTGGATTTATGTTGGACTGGGGCTTGGATAGACTTTTTGTGTTCTGTCAGATTAAAGAATGAGATTGTATTTGGGTCCAGTGACAGAGTATTTTGGGATTAGAGTAAAATGGACTACAATATTTTGAATTTACTGATAAATCAAGAAATGAGCTTGCTGTTAACAAGGCAGGAGGCCCTACGGGGGAGACAATCTGGCAAACAGAGATATCAGTATCTGCAGGCTGCTGATTACCTGTGGTCTAATTCGGAGGTCTTGTGTGAGTACAGATGTATTTATCGTATAGTAAAATGGTTGAAGGCCATCAGGTATCAGTAGTCCATGAGGGGCTACTCATTAATTTTTGGCATCGGTGATGGGTGCAATGACATACTTCTAGAAAAACTGGAAGATTAGCCTTTGATTGTCTGTCTCACAAAAAATCAAGTGCTCTTATTTTGCTGCCCTTGACAAGGTCAAATAGATCTTGTCACTATAACTATTTTGGGAAGCAGTGTATACACTAATTCTCTTATGTTGTTTGACAAGGATGCTTTAAGGGACATCTTCATGCTTTTGAAGATATCGGCAGCTGGACGTTATAGATTAGCAGCATGCAGTTTGGCATTATGCACTGTTATCATCATATCTCCCTGTGACAGAGATGCCCTGGGTCAATATATGGCTGGGCAGAATTGACCGGGGTCAGAGTCTTTTTTCTAGGCTTGCTGTCCAAAATGGGATAGACTACATATGGACACAGCTTACTAGGCACAGACCTTCTAGCAGGTAAAATAACATCCCTAAATATAAGAAGACTCAGAATCCTAAAGAAGGGTAGAGATGCGTCAAAGTCTGAAGAAGATGTTTTAAAGTGGTATATTTATAAATAGTTAATGCATAATATTGGATGTCTTTAAACAGTATGCTTAAAAATATTTCTGACATCAGCTTTATCCTGAGCATGTCCTGAATGTTAATACAAATGTAATGTCTCTAGGGAGTGCTCCTATAGGAGATCGCGAAGGGGTCAACACAGGTTCAAATCATTTGGTTTTCTACTTTTTAAATTCTTTTATCATTTTCATAGTGCAGGGGTTGGTGAGGATTTCTGTATATAGTTATAATTTTCCCGTTAGAATTTCTTCTTGTATTTTAATTTATAGTTTTATTAATCTGCATGCCTAAACAACTTTATACATTTTTGCTGCCTTGTTACAAATCAAATTGGATGTACTGTTCCAAAAAGATTGGTTCATTCTGTTATAAATGTTTGTTGGAGTGTGTCCTGATAAAACTAACTTTTTGTGACGGGTTCAATCTATGAAAGTGTTTACACTGTGAGTGTTTTTAAATACTTTTATTGAATTATCACTTGTGACACAGGCAAACTTGCATTTATATAAAAGTAATCAAACCATATTAACAAGTTCACACATACAAACTTAATAGGATATATAACAATACATGTTATGTATAGTGTAAGCAATGTTATACAAATTAATCAATTCCTACCTTCTCTTAAAAATTATTCCTCCTCCAAAACATTTTTCTGCATGTTGTTGCTGTCTTTCGGCATTTCCCGGTTAGGGGTCGCCACAGCAGAACTCCGGTCCGCTAATGATTGGCAGTAGATTTTTACGAACTCTGAGGTGCCAGCTCGACGTTCAACCTTTAATGAAAGCACGCCCATTTACGCATGTCTTTCGAATGCCCACCCAACCACAGGGAGGACATGCAGTCTTCACACAGAAGGCACTCCCAAGCCAAGCCAAAAATCGAAAGGGAGAACCTCTTGCTGTGAGGCAACATGACTACCGCTGCACCACCGCGGAAGTATAAGACATGTATTGTTCCAATTTGCATTTTCTCTATGTAATTTACTCCTACCCTTGTGTAAAGATCCCTCTCTCATTTTTATCTGTAGTACAGTATTCACCGCTTCAAGTATAAGTCGGCTCAGATTTTGGTTTCCATTTTCTAACTGCTTTTTTCGCAGCAACCAGAAAAAAAATTAACAAGACCTTACTGCACCCAGGTAATTCCGATCCTGTATCCCAGCTCAGAAAATAATTTCCTTACTTACACTCATTTGCTTACCTGGTATTCCTTACAGTGCACTCTATAAGGAACTTATAAAGTCTGACAACTCATTGTACTCCCAAAACATATGTTCCCAGTTATCTGATTCTTCTCCATTATACCTCCATCATTTGCTATCTACCTGACGAAAAATTCTTTGGAGCCTGCTTGGGGTATAAAAGTATCTATGCAAACACTTTCAGGCAAAAGTCCTAAATCTCACAGACTTTATTGCATATTTGGGAGCCATACATATGTCCTCCCATTGTTTCTTTGTGAATTGCACATCTAATCTCACCTGACCTCTTCTGATTGGTTCTTTTAGTTATTGTGCAATATTGTATATGCCTTGTATCTTGCTATGCATGTCTATAGGCAAGAGATTCCAGTTTCTCAGTTTTTATATGCTCTTTTGTTTAGTCTCTTCCCACATATTCTTAGCTGCCATAACCAAATCATTTTAATCAATACTACTAAATACTTCATTTTATTATATTCCCATAAAATGGATATTAGTGGACCAATTCATGCGTGAGTACATAGTTAATAGCTATAGCCTTTGTGCTATTTTCTTTAATTTAATGTTATATGCCAAAAAAAATGGAATTGTCTCAGAACATTCTTCACATTGCGATGTCCTTTTCTGGTTCCATCAGGTACAGAATAATATCATCTGCAAATAATTCCAACTTTTCATGAACACCATACCAATTACCCCCGTGAATTTCTTATTCTTTTAGTTTCTTTACCAGTAGTTCTAAATATAAGCAAATAACAAAGGGGGAAGATGACAGTTCTTCATGGTTCCTCTGTTCAGACAGAACCTTCCCACTTTGATTTTTTCCCTCTGATCCCTCATATATTTTTCTAAGTAACCAATTATTGTATCAGGGAAATGCAAATACTTCCACTGACCTGCTCATAAATCCCATCTTACTCTGTCGAATGCTCTCTCTGCATCAACACCCACCAATAAAGCAGTATTTTCTTACATTCTGCTTTCCTCGGGATCATCGGTCTTCTATTCATGTTCCCATTTGTTTACCTCCCCTCAACAAACCACATTGGTCCATAGCTATACATTTTGGCATCACCTTTACCCTTCTTTTAGCCATTATGGGCATAAATACTTTATAATCATGGTTCAGAATAGTGATGGACCTATATGAAACTTGATCAGATGGGTCTTTACCTAGTTTAGGTATTACAGCCATGCAGTTTTTCCAGGATGTTGGTGATTCTCCTCCTTTTAAAATACTGCTAAACAAAACTTTTCAGAGTTTTATCACTTTCTTCCCCTCCTAACTTCTAAACATCCACTAGAATATCATCTGTTTCTGGAGACTTTCTTGCAGATTGGTTATGTACCATCATTTTTATCTCATCTCCTCCTGTCTTAACTGTTAATTGTTGACCCTTATCAACCTCTGACCTTGGCATATTTATGTCTTCCATAAATATTTCCATTTCCACTTTTTCTTGATTTCTCAACTTCTCTGCTTTGTAGAAATGTTCATAAAATTTCCAAAATATCTCTAATACCTCTAAAGGATCTCTGGTTATTTTTCTTTTTCTAGGCTTCCTAAGTTTGGCAACAACCCTTTCTAATTTCTGTTGCCTAAGTCATTCTGCCAAAAGTTTCTGTGCTCTGGAGTTATCAGAAACAGTTGCTTAACAGCGATCTTTCTAAACTTGTGCATATTATCCAGGTACTCTCTTATTTTCTCCTTGGCACTCTGAAATTGCATGTTCTCTTACTCCATGAAATTCTCCTTATTTTGTACAACTTTAACCTTTGTCAGCCCCTCTAAATAATTCTTATTACTTATTAACCGGATCTATTTTTCTTTCATTTCTACTCTGTTTTTAAACTTCAGTTTCATTTTATCCCACTCACTAGCTCTAACTTCTGGAGTACTTTCGGTCTTCCCTAATAACTCCCAGATAGTTTCTACTACCTATTTCTTAAATTCCAGCATATTGGCACATGACCTGAAATAGTAATTGGATGTGTATCAAAGTTCTCAACTAAATGGACATTGTAAGAATTGAAAGGACTGCAGAATACTGGAATGAACTTGAAATAACTGAAAGCAACTGGAACAAGGTTGTAATGAATGTCATCTTTTTATTACCTAGAATTGTGCTGGACAGGTGCCTGTCTGTCCTTTATATGCCAGATCTTCTTGCACCTTTCAGAATAAAAGTCTGCATATACTGTAGTTTGGTTAAGCATGTTTTATTATATATAGTAGAAGTAGATGCCAATAATATTAGAGTTAGATATTACTGCCTGCAATAACAGTGCTAATAAACTGAAATAGGCTGAATTACAATGTCCACAGCTTCTGCCCTCATTCTACTCAGAATTATTCCTTTCCTACTGAATAACATAATTAATATTCGGGAATGCTGGATATTTGACCTGACTTCTGCACTCACTATTGAGTGTCTGTACCAAACTTCTGCAGACTTCACTGCAATGACTTTCTGTGTATCAGTCAGAACTGCTGTGCCTGAAGTATCTCCTAATAATAGCAAAACCCTGTAAATGTCTATACGCCTCTTTAACCTTAGTTCCCAAGCTGCATACTATCTAAACAATATCTGTTTGTACTTAATATACAGCACATTCTGTTAGCACATTTAATTCTTATCAGTATTCTTGACTTGAAGATTACAGAAACATTTCTTTCTGTTGTATCTGCATGTAAAATGCAAAATAAAGATATACATATGCTTTAATATGGCTGCATTTCTAGGCCTTTACATGAAACCTAATCTTACAGACATGTTCTTACGAAATATCATTTCTATAAAGTTTAGAGCAGTTATTGTACCTCGATGAATAATATGTTAATTCTGTCCAAGTTCTTGCTATTGAATTCACATCTTTCTTACCAAATATTTTCATTACTTTCTTTAGAACTTGACCCTCTTTTGCTATATTTTCCCTTCTAGACCCCCAGATACAAACTTATTGTTGCAAATCAAATCTAGTCACCACCTATAAGTATCACTCCATGAAAGCTGATTATTTCTCTTAAATTGTTTTGATTTCCAAAATAGCAGTTTTAGGTGGAATATAAATACATGCCAGTGTAATCCTTATCCCTTGCCAATGGCCACATATCTGCCATTATTACCCTTTTCCCTCTTCTATCACTACTGGTGCTCCTCTGGCAATTAATAAGTAATCCTGTTTTCATTTCTGCCCAATATTCTGCAGAATATCTATCCTGAAATCCTTTCTTTATCAAATTCACATGCTCAGTTCTTTCCAAATGCGTCTCCTGTAGAATTACTATTTGCACTATGCATTTCTTATTATAATTAAGTATTTTTTTCCTTTTTATCTATACCTGTGACACACTTAAAATTCCATGATAATATAGAAAAAGTCAGCATTATGGTAAGAAGTCATTATTCCCACCTATCATACATGACAGCATTTTTAAATGTCTAATTCCAGGTTTTGTGACACATGCACCCATTAATATTGGCAGGTTAATCATTTATACATTTTTTCTTATTATCAACATTAGAAACTATGTTATATTTTACAGTACTATTGTTGTAATAAAAGCCCTCAAACAAGAAACCAAAAAACAACCCAGAACCTATTAAATTAATAGAAACACACACAACTATATACATCTTCAAATAATGTAGTTTAACCCTTCTAATATGAACATTTGTGCTGAATAGCTAACACAGATCCCAGTTAACCTGAAATTGAGGTTATACATGCTAATATACATGCTACTGACTGTGCTTCTACTTAGACTAGTCAGTGTCTGTTCTTTTTTATCTTTATTTCCTCTCTCCAGATATGAAAACTACTTGCATACTTTCAGAAATCTGTAACATTTAGCCATGAAGAAACCAGTGTTCTGTTTTTTATCACCTTGTTATCAGCTTCCCTCCATGGAAAAGTAAGAGAAAAAAAGATAAATGTAATCCTCTGCTGCAGCCTAAAAGACAAGCTGAAACATTTATTGCTAAAGGAAAACTTTTCATTATATTTGGTGCTCTCATATTTACTTGTTTCCAGTTAAAGTGTGTTATTAGTCTAAGCCAAGGGTCTTAATCCAGACATTCACCTATGCAGAAGTTAGAAAACACATCAGCTCTACATGTATTATGATCTGTGCACTTTTATACCCATCTCAACAAATCAGGATTACAGCCTATTAACTTAAACATGCTTTTGACTAGCTTTTTTCTCTTTTTGCACTGTAATGCTTATATTTCTTAATACCAAAAAAGAAGAAAAAAGAAAGAAAGTGTAGTGGAAGGGGGAAAAGGCATCTGTTTATTTTAATAACTTTATCAGGTACAATAGCAACTAAAACTTTTTGACTATAAAATATGCAATTTATATTGTGAAAAGTTTAATAGAAATACTGTTAAGAAAAAATGTTTTACTTACAGTTTTTCCTTCCACTAACCTCCCCATAGAGTTTTTTCGAAATACTGATGACATGAAGTGAAGCAAGTTCCTTTCAGTTCCAGACAATTTTAAGAAAATTAACAAAAGTCCACTCTTTCCTCTTATTCTTATTTAGACATATTTCACAAATGTGATTGGTGCTTTGCAGTCTCACATTTGTTCACTAATTTCTATGTTGCTGGTCTTCCTGTTCATCTCCACCTCCCAGCTCCAGATTCTGGTTCAATCCCACAGAGTTCTCAATTCTTCTGGCCAATTCCAGTGTTTTTCTCTGTTTTTCAAGCATTTTCATTCAGTTCAATGGAAAACATTTCACTGGCAAAGTCTCTCTGTGTGATTTATTTTCAGAAGAATGAGATGCATGGCAAACCCTTTTGCATGATGGCTCATTTTTTGTTGGACAAACTTTTGTGTTTCCTCCTTTGCCTGTTCTGCATCAAAAAATGACTTTGATTCTCTGGGAAAAAATATTCAGAATACAGCTGGGTATAGCAGCTTGAATCTCACACCTGCCTGTTAACATTCCCTGATTACTGGATTAAGTTTGTTTCTCATCTGCCTGACTTACAGTAAGTAATAATTTTCTACAAACACTCTACTACCTCTGACTTTTAATACTCTGCCCTTTTGCCACAGTTTTGTCAGAATTAACTCTTTCTGCTGGGAGGTTTGTATCTTTACTAACAAAGGTCTTGTTTGCTTTCACGTGGCCATATTTGGAGCATACACATGATGTGCCCTTCCAATTAACAGTTCTTGTTGTGGAATACCAGTCCAGTTGCTTATTTTTAATTTCATATAATTAATGCAGTCTCTTCTTTCTAGCAGAAAATCTCAGATTTTCCCTCTGTCCTCCATCCACTAACTCTACCATTCTTAAGCCATCGCTTCTTGAGCACTTTCATACTCAGCTATCCTTTTCTTCATATCAACCTCTGATTTTTGCAGCTTTATCAGCTCATCTGAATTTCCATTTAAACCTTCTTTCATATCTTCCAGTCTTTTGTTATATTAGTCAAAATACTTCTTCAGTGTTTCATGTATTTTAATGGGCTCTCAGCACATTTTACTTATTTTTTCCTCTAGATTACTGGAAGCCATGTCTTACACCAAAGCTGGAGCTTTAACTTTTTTTTTTTTTTTTTTTTTATTTTTGTTGAACAGCTACAGGATTCTTCCCAGTCAGTGTTTTTTCTTAACTTTTCTAGCTGATTTTCTTTCATGCTGTCTGAGTTTCTTCTTTACAGGTATCCAGACAGTGTACTTAGTAGCCAGTAATTGAATTTTACTCAAGATGATATTTTCACTGGCTGTTGTTTCTCAGTTTCTGTTTTCACACTGGGAGAGCTGAAGTCAAGCTGTTGATCAGTGTGTAGCCATCTTGGAAGTCTCACTTTGTATAGGTTTTGATACTTTTGCTGAAACTTCAGTAAAGACATTTTGTGGGTAAAAAACTCCTTCCTTCCCCTCCATAGCTCATGACTCTCAATTCATGACCATTCAAGTGACACAAAATTGTAGAGAAGCTTTCTTCAATTACCATGTATCTTTCTCCATTAATTTATAACTACCTACTTGAGTTTATAAATTTCTTTATGTGTGCTCCAGATATGCAGGTAATCTGTATCATGCTCATTGTATGTGAACCTTCATCTTTTTATTCTTTATTTTTTCACATTTCTGTAATATTATGATTTTATATTAACTAAGAAATGAATGCATATGCTGATTAGACACACATCCTACAGTGTTACCTGGTACATATACCCCATGGTTCTGCTTGCAAAGCACTTTTACTGCAGATTTAGTCTTCTTTACTCAGCTTCATCTCAGCTTATTCAGTTGTTTTCTGATAACTTTGTTTGAAATCTCTGCATAACATATCTATGATTTCATATATCCACCTGGCTTACCTTTTATTTTTCATTTGCCTACTGCATGACTCTTAGAAAGTCATTGTGAGTAGAAACACTTTGCCCAGTGGGTATACCTGGTTAACAAATACATAAAATGTTTAGATTTTGCTCCCTGTCATTTTGGCTAGAATTCTTCAGCAAAAAAAGTAGAGCTATTTTGCTTTGTTCATTGTAAAAGGTGTAGCATGTTGCCAAATTGTCACAGATTGCTATCACTAAACAATCAAGCAACAACAAAGTACTCCCAACAAAGTTAACGCCTCACCATGGACAATGAAGACAATAGTAAGTCCAATGACAGCACCACGTATGAGGCGACCAGGCTCACTTGAATTATCCAGATACTCAAAGGATGTATAAAAGCAAAGATCGTTTGTTCACATAAAGCCAACAGGTTAGTGCTTTCACAAACTGCTTCCTCAGACCTTAAAAATTCAAATGCTGCAGTTGCACTCTTTAAATACTGCAACAGTCAAGGGCGAGCCCTTCACTTAACCATTTAAAGGTAAACAGCTTCATTTTCTACCTGCTGCCAGATAACACAATATAAAACAATAAATATACATACTTTATCCCTGAACATTGACACAAAAAAACTGTCATTATAACAGATATAACAATACATAATCAAAACCTTAAATGAAACACTACACATGCTGTCATTAAGCATACATTCAAGATTAAAACTATTCTACCTAAAACATTCAGAGTGAATCGACTCATATATTAGTCATTCTACCTATATACAAAAAATAAATGTAAAATTTCAGAGCAATCAAAGGATATATACATCCTACAAAACAATTTCTAGACAGAACATAAATGTACATATTTCACTATCCATAAATGTCATGGAGTCAAAAGGGAGACATGGGCACTAACTCAATATATCTCATACTATCTAAAAATCAAAGCTGTGTTCATTTCCAACCTCACTTCTGCATTAAAGCATTATTGTGTTACCCTGATCACATATAATATCATAAATCTATATATGTGACAAAGGTAAAAAAAGGGCTAAACTCCCCCTCAGTGTATTTATAAGGCTAATGTGAAAAAACAAACTCCTAGATCTCAAAATAGGTTTGCTAGAGGCTCTCTCATTAAGGCCATAGCCTTTATCAGCTCTCAGCCTTACTATCCAGTTGGTTTCTTTCCTCTCCGTATTGTTTCTGATGTTACCCTCCCTGATTATGGGCTGCATATAGTCTATGACCATAAATATAAAGTGATGTTCTTGCCCAAATGCTAGAACGTTTTGCTAATGCAGTTTGCATGTACTTAACCCTAATGGCATATAGATGCTCCCTCAGCATCCCTGTGCAGCCCATAATCAGGGAGGGTAACATCAGAAACAATACAGAGGAAAGAAACCAAATGGATAGTAAGGTTGAATGTTATATCTTTCAGAAAATGCTTGCTAATGCAAAGCTTGATATCCTAGCAATGTTCTAAGTTTATAAGAGAACTATATAAAATCTGTTCTTGATTTTGTATTTGTTTCTTTTTCTTGAGCTAATAAGTTAATATGGTGGAGAGTTGAACTGCATGATTCTGATATATTTCTTGGCCACTATTTGTAAATTTCATAGGTTCATAGGTTCATACTAGGCTGTCTGCCCTAGGGCATTTATAAGCCTAGCCAGAGTGTGTTTGGCTTTCACCACCCATTTTAAATTAATTTTGCTATGCCCTTTTTCGAGGTTAGTATACTGTGCCTCTGTCTAACAGTGACACAGAAGTGATACCGGGGTAAACCTACGATCTCCCATCCACTCATCAAGATTCCTCTTGAAGAGAGTCAATGAGGGACTCTGCCTAACCTGGACTGGGATTTTATTCCAGAGTGAAGGGAGCCTCTGGGTTATGAATCTGTCCCTCCAGCATGTCCTATTTATTTCAGTGCTGGGGTTCAATTCTCTCGAGCGTGTAGCTCGATGGGATTTGGATTTTCTGAGGTGCAGCATTTATTAATTAATTTGATCTCAAGCAAATATCAGAGGTGCACACTCCAACAAGTGGTTGTAATATGTGTGTGTGTGTGTGTGTGTGTGTGTGTGTGTGTGTGTGTGTGTGTGTGTGTGTGTGTGTGCGGCTTTACTTTACAAGCTCAACGTTCTAAATGTCGAACTGCAAATGGTCAAGACCCTAAGATCAAAGTTTTGAAAATTCAAAATTGTAATAAAAAAAAACAAAACCCCCAAAAATGTTTTTACATTTTGCACTGCTAAATAAATATACCCTCTCTGAGATCACACTACAGTGAGGAAAATTATAAATTTCCTGTTCCACACTGTACAATGATCTCCATTCAAACTGTTTGAAGTTGCAAAATTTCGATCTTATGGTCTTGACCATTTGCAGTCCAAAGCTATGAAACTTCGAGCTTGTGTGTGTGTGTGTGTGTGTGTGTGTGTGTGTGTGTGTGTGTGTGTGTGTGTGTGTGTGTGTGTGTGTGTGTGTGTGTGTGTGTTTGGGGGTCAGGTTTAAAAATTAAAGTAATAACAAGGTAGTAGGTAGAATGTACTAATAACTGAGATAGGGAGAAAGGCTAAAGGTATTTATCATCAAGAATTTGTAACTAGACATACTAAGATAGAATATGATACTAATTTGCATATTTTGTATAGGGCTTGACTTTTGCAACATACTTGCAAGTCTCTAATGTTTGAAGACCTGGATGTGTAGTAAAACACAATATATTACAACAATTACAACAGCTGTATAACTTTTTTTCTCTTGAAGTAATGTGAAATTGAAATACCAACTTGTAACCAAATGACTGTTCTGGCATGCAAACAGAGACTAGGTATCAAATAACTTTTTATAGTTTTAAAGTCCTCATAGTAAGTATACTGTGAGTTTCCTTTGTAAATTTTAATAAATGTGTCACATTTAACCATCTGTTCCACATTATGTGACAACATGTAGTATCCCATATTTTGAAGATGGAAGACTAGCTATGGCTGCAGTTTCTTTATTTTGCTTGTTGGTGTTGTAGTATGGTATGGTATGGTATGATATGGTATGGTATGGTATGGTACAGTACGGTATTCATGATTTTGCAAGCCTGTTCTTATCTGTATTGCTTGGTTGCTTTGCTGTTGAGCATTAAAACTACTAATATGTATAAATCCTTCTGCTGAGACTTAAAAATCTGCTCTTCAAAAAAAAAAAAAAGATTTGCAGTGGATTATTGTGATTACATGCTCTCTTTTCTGTGCCATCCTGAGGCACTCAAGCTTAAATTATTTATGTTGGTGTTAATACAGCAGAGCAAAAACAGAGTATTAGGTGGTTCATGTTGCATTTGCTTGGTATAGTTTTGTCTTTCTCAATTTTTGGTTTTCCTTCGGGGGCACTGGAAAATTGTAACATCAAGTGGTACCTTATGGTTGTGACTGTATTTCAGTTCTTTCCTTGAATCTTTGTGTTTTGAGCTGTTTTGATGTGTCAAAACTCACAAAGTGCTTCTTAGTTTTTAATGGGACCTGTCACATTAAGGTGTTATTAGAAGTCTTGCTCATAGAATCCATTCAAGCTCCTTTTATGAGTTATGTTATATATATAAAGAACAAACTTTTTATTGCTGCGTAAATTAGATTGGCAGTAGTAGGCGTCATAGGTGTCTTGTTCAGTGTCTGGAACCTGAATATTTTTTTTCACTTTTTTGCCCAAATGAATGTATATTTTTAGTACTGACGTTACCTCTTAGCAGTAGTTACAAATCCTCAACAAAATAAAGTAGCTGAACTACGGATTTTTTATGGATGCCAATTCATAGTCATTCAAGTGCTTACAGACCATCCCTCATTCTTTCTGAAGTGTCAAAGCAATATCCGTAATTCATGACGTAATAAGTGAACCCCCCCCTTTCTTTGACATCAAAGATCTTCTAATAGTCATGCATGGTTTTAGAATACTTTTGCTGTTTACTAGTGTCTGCAGTGGGAAGCTGTTTTTTTGTCTTGAAAGTTAATAAATGTGCTCTATTCGCTTAAAAGTATAATAATTTATGCAGAACAGTACAAAACAAATACAACTCTCTGCTCTTGAATTTCTTTTACAAGATAAATTTTCTCTTATTTCTGTGGCACAAATATCTTTGTGTCATTCTGTCACTTGCATTGTAATGATAGCTACCAACTTAATTTGATACACTGTAACATACTAACACGTCATATAAACTATGCTCCTCTAACATGACAAATTTAGTATTCTCTGTGTTGTACATTCTGCCAAGATATGTAACATGCTGTGGCATTTAGGGAAATGGTATTTCATGTTTGAGAATGTATTGCGGGTTTAAATAATACCACGCATTCTGTACTTTATTGTGGGTTTTGTTGGTCTTCAGATGTCCTATGTGACCACTGCTCCAACAGATAGCTACTTCTCCTATTGTATCTCAACATGAAAGGAAACTTGGAGCCTCCACTGTCCAACATGTTCAACTTCCGCACTCAACGTCAAGCTCCTGATCAGCTGTAAGACCTCACCTTCCCTATATTTCTTTTCCAGCTCCCCTCCAATCTCTTACTTCTCCTCTAGGGCACATTTGTTTACCTAATCAAGTTGATTTCATGTAAAACCTGTAGCTCACTTAGCTCTTTTCTTGAACAAGCTACCACCAAAAGTATTTTCTAATCACCCACAAGGTTTTGTCCAGATTTATTAGCTGGGGGTTGGTACAGTGAGTGAAGCCCTTTGCATGAGGGTGTGCAGGACTGCCACCATATAAAATATTTTGTGGTAGCCTGGTAAGTATAGATGGCTAAGATGGATTGTGCTGATTCAGCTAGCTGTACCATAACCTAGTCCTGGCCCGTCCCACCATGGCTAGGTATTCTGTCACCTTCCACTTCATTTTTGCTTTCCCCAAAGCATACAGAATCTGTTGGGCCTTCCCACACATCCTGAGCTACTCTATCACCTCCCTATTCATTTAGTAGTTGAACTTATCAATTGCAGATTTTGTCGATATCTCATGCTTTAAGTTATTCTACTACATACCAACTGTACTATAACAAAATGCTATCCTTATATACGACAACACTATAATTCCCTCACTAGCCGCTCATCTAACCTCTTACCATATACATCTACCCATATCACTATCCTACCATAGTATTCTGTACCCTCACTCACGACAAACAAAACCCATTAATCCCCAACAATCTATAATACTACATACATCGATCAAGTCACCTATACTTTACTCCCTCTAAATACTTCACCTCATATCTCCCTCAAGTATGATAGCTTCATAACTAAATTCATTAAAACCCTTATAAACATAGCATGTCAACTTTCAGTTAGTGGTGATGTCCACCCTAACCATAGCCCTAAAACCATTTCATCACAACTCGCTAACCAACCCACCTCCCAGCCCCAAAGTGTATTAAACTTACCTTGAAAAGGACCTGACCTTTACTCCTAAATATAAATCTTAGAAACATCATCAATAAAGTTCAGGAGTTCCATGTTACTTTCTTAGTCTACTCACGAGGCAAAGCTCTGCTAACTGAGACCTGGTTGAAGCCACATATTGACAACAATGAAATTATTTTCCTAGGCTATAATATACATAGGTTAGACAGAAAGAACAAAAGAGGTGGTGGAATAGCCTTAGTATTTAAAATTAAACTTATACTGCAAACCCTAGATCAAAACACCACAAACTTTAAAAATGCTGAGATAGACTAAACTGAAAATCAATTCCAGCAAACATCTAATCATAGCAGGAACTTATATTCCACCTGGAAATAACCTTGCCACTATCGAACACATTCTCCACTGGACAGCAAAAACTTTGCCGCATGAAACAATTATTATGGGTGACTTTAACACAGACTGATACACCTGTAACTCAGAAAATCCTTCTAACCATATTAACCTTCATGGCTTCACCCAAATTATTCAAGCTCTTACCAGAACAGACAAAACATCAAACAGATACTCGATCCTTGACTGGATTCTAACTAACAGACCCTCATGCTCCCTATATTCTCGTTGTCTTCCTAATAGCCTCAGTGATCACCTTCCAACCTATCTACTTATACAATGTATTAACCCTTTTAAACATAACACATTCTGCCAAATCCAGAACAAGAGATATTTCAACCCTCAAACCTTTATATCCACCCTCAAACACTGTAACTGGACTCCTCTAAAGACTTTGTCCCTAGAAGCTGCATTGAATTTTTCACCTCCACTTTTCTTAACATACAAAACAAACTAGCACCACTCAGGACAATACAAACAAAGTCAGATTATGCCCAATGGCTAACTATGGAAACAAGAGCCCTACTCAAACTAAGAGACAAGGTCTGGGAACCATGGCATACAAATAAGGATCTATATCATATTATCGAAAAATAAAAATGTCAAACGGCACAACAGCAAAAGTGGCGAAATGTCGAGAGTCCGTTTTTCAGATCGCAGTACAGTGAAGATTAGAATATTTGCCCTTTTTTTGCTGTAGCGCAACCACAGAGTTGGAATATATATTTAGTGGGGGTGGGGGGCATACCGAATTTGAGTTTCAGCATTTTTGTTCTTGTGAACGTTCGACATTTTGTGTCTGCGATGTTATGGTATAGACACTATAAATAAATCTCAAACAAATCATAAAGCATATCAAGAACTCAGAAACAATGCTAAAAAAGCAAATCAAACAAGACAAAAAAAAAAAAAAAACTATTACACTAACATCCAAATAAAGCATCAAAATAACCCACAAAAATTCTGGTCAGTTATTAAAAACATCCTACAACCTGGACAAGCTTCAACACCAACCCCTTCTTCCTCAAATATTCCAGGTAGCACTGTAGAACAATTTAACAAATACTTCACTGAAAACATACTATCACTCTCCGAAAATAACTCTTCTTCTCCCCCATCACCTCCTTTAACATCAAATAAGGAAGGCATTACCTTTTTCTTTCATCTTTTCCCAACAAATAGCATAAAGAATTGCTTAGACAACTTAAACTAACAACCATAGCAGCCGATAACTTACCAGCAGAATATCTTAAACTTTCAGCCAACGCCATTTCCTACCCTATCTCCATTCTCATCAACCACTCTATCTCTGAACACCAAATACCATCTATCTGGAAAATCTCATACATAATTCCCTTAAACATATGAGCGAACTCAACTGAACTCTCCAGTTGTAAGCCTATCACCATTCTATCTCCACTATCCAAAATACTAGAAAAGTGCGCACACCCTCAACTTCTACACTACCTCCTAACTAGCAAGCTATTAGTTAAATCACAGCATGGGTTTCGATCCAACCATAGCACTACAACTGCCCTTTGGAGCTTAACTAACACCATCAATCAATATACGGATGATAACAAAATGGATTCATCTATCTTTCTAGATTTTTCTAACGCTTTTGATACAGTGTCACACTATAAACTGCTATCTGTACTCTCCAATCAAAAGCTCAGTCATTCTGCACTTTCATGGTTCCCAAACTATGTAATGGGTCACCAGCAAGCTGCACAATGTCAACAAGACCTCTCTCCTCTACTTCCTGTCACACTGGGGGCTCCACAAGGTTTTATTTTAGGTCCCCTTCTCTTTAGCATCTTTACTAATAATCTCCCCACTGCTGTCCATCTCACGTCCCTTGTCCGGTACTCAGATGATTCTACACTTATACGTGATGCTTCCTCCCATCAACAACTTCAAGACATAACACAACAGTCTTTCTCTTTAATAGAAGCCTGGCTTTCTACTTCTAAATGTGTTCTTAACCTAAGCAAAACCAAACTTAGGCTCTTCCATCCCACTAGAGCTACAGAGCCCCCCTCCTACTTTCTAAATCAGAGCTACAGGTAATACCACTATTTTTTCTATATCCCAAACACAACTCTTAGGTATTATTGACAATAACATGAAATTTTACATACATATATCTCAAACAGTAAAGAAGGTACATAAAATACTAGGCACCCTATATAGAAACAAACAATTTCTAACCAATAATGCAAAAGTTACCACCACGAGAACTCACCTACTCACTACTCTCCTATATGCATCACCCATCCTCAGCAATTTAAAAAAATAGATTTAGGTAAACTCAAAGCTTGCTACAATAAAATAGCAACATTTGCTGCACACTGTACATATAGATTATATCACTGCTTAACCTTGAAACAGCTCACATGGTTAGAATTCCCACATCTCCTATCTTATACTCAGCTCTCTATGGTTCATAGACATCTATATCAACCTGAAAAACCCCAGCCCTCCAAAATGTACCCACCCGTATTCCAATAACCGTGTTTTACATTTCAGTAATAAATCTGTATTAAAAATAGCCCAAGCTAATTACACTGCAGCTTCAAATCACATAACTAAACTCTGGAACACAATCTCTCAAACCATTAGATCTACAACCAACTTTGCACACTTTAAAAATGAACTCAAAAGCCATTTCTCCAATATATGGATCTGCCCATGCACCAATCTGGGATAGCTAAGACTGCTTCTGTCGTACCTTACCACGCTATACTCCTAGTGCTAAACTGAAATTCTACCTACCTTTCATGTCTGCTACTCAGATACTCTGCAAACCAAAACACTAACTACTTCTGTCTCACAATTATAATTTCCCCTTCTGTTAATCTCAGTATTCGTATGACGTATGCATTTTATAAGCACTTAACACGAGTGCATGGATCATGCAATCCCTAAGAGAACCAAGATGCTATCCTCAAAAAAAGGAAGCCAATCTGGTGGTCCCCTGCCATAAACAAACTCTACAACAGAAGAAAGAAACTGTTGCAAAAAAGAGTAAAATCCCATGCTTGGAGGAACTCTCTGGTCAGCCTCAGTAAGAAGCTGAGATCCCTCATAAAATCCTCCAAAGCTAGTTAAGAAAACAAAATCACCACTGATTCTAAAGACAACCACAAAGCATTCTACAGTTATGTCAAGAATCTCAATGGCAACACTCAGATCTGCTCTGAGTTACAGCACAATGGCACTAAATATACAGAACCAACTGATATTGCCAACATCCTGGCAGATAGGTTCAGTGCTAACTTTACCCCCCCCTCTAAACCCCTAAAGGGCCTATCTCTATACCAGTCGAATACAAAGTTCCTGTAATCATGGCTGCACAGATAAAACCACACTCTCCAAAGTCAAGAACACAGCATCCATGGGACCTGACAACATCCCAGGCTGCATTCTACATGAGCTACAGAATGAACTGGCATCCCACCTAAGTATCATGTTCAATCATAGCCTTACCTCAGGCTTCATGCCCACTGAATGGCACACAGTGATGGTCATCCCACTCCAGAAAGTGTGAGCCACCACGGACCCCAGGAACTACCTCCCCATTAGCCTGATGAGCCTGGTCTGCAGGGCTATAGAACGTATCACAATGGAACTTATAAACAATGACATTGGTAATCTCCAAACTCTGGACCCCACCCAGTTCGGGTTTGTAAAAGGCAGACCATGTCTACTAAACCTGATAAACTTCTTTGAAATGGTCACCAAAGCCATAGCTGAGGGTAAGGTGGTTCACACAGCCTATCTAGATCTCGCCAAGGCTTTTGACACCATCCCCCACTCTGGAATTATAGATAAACTCACTAAACTAGGTATAAATCCCTTTGTCATAAGATGGGTTGCCAACTGGCTCACTGACAAAACCCACACTGTGAAAGTAGCAGACTCCAAATTTGACTTCAGCCCAGTGACAATTGGAGTACCACAGGGTTCAGTCCTTGTCCTCTCCTGTTTGGTATCTACTTCTCTGAAGTACAAGCTAACACAAAAGGTCTTTGGTTAATGAAGTTCACAGATGACTGCAAACTAGGAGCCATAATCAAAACTCCTAACGATGTGGACATACTACAAAAGGGCCTCACTGAGACAGATGCCTGGTGTCAAAGCCATGGCCTCAAGCTCAATGCCAAAAAGTGCATTGTCATCCCTTTTGGTAAAAACTCTGTACCCATGAGCTACCACATAGGCGGTAGTCTACTTAACACCAAAAGTGTGATAAGAGACCTTGGGACACAGGTGGACAGTAATTTTTCGTTTGATAATCATGTCCCCACAGTAGTCAGGAAATCCTTCTATGTGGCACACCTCATCACAAAAGGTTTCTCATCCAGCAAAAAAGAGGTCATTGTTCCCCTCTACTTGTCATTCATTAGACCCATTATAGAATACAGTGCCCCTTTTGGTATGTACCTCACAAGACATCTACAACAACTGGAAAGGCTGCAGAAATACCTCACAAAGAGGATTACTGGCCTCAAACAGATGCCCTACTCAGACCATCTCAAAAAACTCCAACTTTACTCTGTCGCATATTGCCTACTCAGAGGTGATCTCTGCCTAACATACAAAGCTATGTCAAACTCAGAGCTGTTGGACATGCTCCACTTAAAGAAATCCCAACCCCTCTGAGCTACCCACTCTAGGGACCTAAACCTTGTCACAACAATAAACAGAACATGCTGGAGGAATAGATTCCTGTCCCAGAGACTTCCCATACTCTGGAACAAACTACCTATCTATATCAAACAAAGCTCCTCATTAGCACTCTTCAAGAAAAATCTTGATGATTGGATGGGAGAGAGGAAATTCACCCTGGGGATCACTTCTGTGACTCTGCTCGACAGGGGCACAGGAAAATAATTGTCTTGGGAGGGGAAAGCCAGGGAATCTTTTTGGCTTGGCTTATATAGGCCCTAGGGCTAATAGCCTAGTATCTACCTATGAACCTATGAACATAGTATGTTATCTGTGTAATGCATCTGTTAAAACTTCTATAGATAAGGAATAACAGAATGTATCCATGTTTGTATGACTTGTTAAGCTTTGATTGTTTTGCCTTATATCTTTGTAATGTTGTTGGATGAATGAGGAGCTTTTCTCCCTAGAACTCTGCTGAAAATGGGCTTCTGCTCAGTTGGAGTTTCCCAGTAAACAAATGTCAAATAAATAAATACATCTTCACTAAACTGTATACAGAATGTGGTAGACATTCACTAATGTATCTGTTGTGTGTCCAGTCTTGTTTGCCAACACACCATTTGTCTTCAACAGATTTCATCTGCATTCTTCCTTCTTGCCCTTCAGCTTCTTTAGCACCAGTTCCCATCCTTTTGTCCTCCGTTCTTCCATACTGCAAATTTTTCTCATGACCTTATCCTATGTCTTGGTTGCACTGTCAGTTGTAATAAGAAATTTCAGCCACTTGATCCATTCATCCTTCCCCCTATTTTCATGAGTCTATATCAAAACTTCGAAGAAGTAAAACGTTGAACGTTAAAACATCGAACCCACAACATCGAATGATGAAAATAGCGAAGCCCCAGAACATCGAAATGTTACCTAGGGCAAGATTTCAGTGGGCCATTCTGTGGCTTCACTATTTCCTCCGCTGTGGTGCAAGAGTTACAGACCTTAGGGTTAGGGTGCGGGTTAAGGTAAATGGATAGTTAATAATGTATGTGTGGTTTAGTGTGTGGTTGGGTTTTGTTAACTGTATGTGTGTGGTTTATTTATTTTGGTGTGCTTCTGTTGTGTGTATGTTTTTTAGAACAGTAAATTTTTCCCTGGGAAAAAATTCACTATTCTGAGCATTCGATGCTTTCAATATTCAAAATTCCAAGTTCGAACATATGGCGTTCGATATTTTGGAATTTCAAATATATGATATAGACCCTATTTTCACATTACCCCATCATTTTCCATTTCTTCAGTACTCTTTCCTTTTCTTTAAGTCTTCCCTGCTTTTATTCATTTATATGTCCTACCTTCTTCTTTAGCACCCCCATCTATGTAATGTTTAGTCCTATCAATATTATCACAGCAATTTCACACCCTACCATATTGATCTCTCTCACTTTCTCCACCATGTCTTTTGTCTATCCTTCACTTCCATGGATTCCACTTCTACTTCTTCCTTGTATTACCTCCCCCTCCCAGTCCAGCCATTTACTCTAAGAACCAGTTAAGCATTCTAGGTTGGTAATTCACTGGCCAGCATCTCATATTCTGAGTACCAGTCAAGCATTCTAGTTTGGTAATTCACTGGCCAGCATCTCATACTCTGAGTACCAGTTAACCTTTCTAGGTCGGTAATTCACTGGCCAGCATCTCATACTCTGAGTACCAGTTAACCTTTCTAGGTTGGTAATTCACTGGCCAACATCTCATACTCTGAGTACCAGTTAAGCTTTCTAGGTTGCTAATTCACTGGCCAGCATCTTATACTCTGAGTACCAGTTAAGCTTTCTAGGTTGGTAATTCACTGGCCAGCATCTCATACTCTGAGTACCAGTTAACCTTTCTAGGTTGGTAATTCACTCGCCAGCATCTCATACTCTGAGTACCAGTTAACCTTTCTAGGTTGGTAATTCACTGGCCAGCATCTCATACTCTGAGTACCAGTTAACCTTTCTAGGTTGGTAATTCACTCGCCAGCATCTCATACTCTGAGTACCAGTTAACCTTTCTAGGTTGATAATTCACTGGCCAGCATCTCATACTCTGAGTACCAGTTAAGCTTTCTAGGTTGGTAATTTACTGGCCAGCATCTCATGCTCTGAGTACCAGTTAAGCTTTCTAGGTTGGTAATTCACTTGCCAGCATCTCATACTCTGAGTACCAGTTAAGCTTTCTAGGTTGGTAATTCACTTGCCAGCATCTCATGCACTGAGACAAGTTAAGCTTTCTAGGTTGGTAATTCACTGGCCAGCATCTCATACTCTGAGTACCAGTTAAGCTTTCTAGGTTGGTAATTCACTCGCCAGCATCTCATGCTCTGAGTACCAGTTAAGCTTTCTAGGTTGGTAATTCACTTGCCAGCATCTCATACTCTGAGTACCAGTTAAACTTTCTAGGTTGGTAATTCACTTGCCAGCATCTCATGCTCTGAGTACCAGTTAAGCTTTCTAGGATGGTAATTCACTTGCCAGCATCTCATACTCTGAGTACCAGTTAAGCTTTCTAGGTTGGTAATTCACTTGCCAGCATCTCATGCTCTGAGTACCAGTTAAGCTTTCTAGGTTGGTAATTCACTGGCCAGCATCTCATACTCTGAGTACCAGTTAACCTTTCTAGGTTGGTAATTCACTTGCCAGCATCTCATGCTCTGAGTACCAGTTAAGCTTTCTAGGTTGGTAATTCACTGGTCAGCATCTCATACTCTGAGTACCAGTTAACCTTTCTAGGTTGGTAATTCATTGGCCAGCATCTCATACTCTGAGTACCAGTTAACCTTTCTAGGTTGGTAATTCACTTGCCAGCATCTCATGCTCTGAGTACCAGTTAAGCTTTCTAGGTTGGTAATTCACTGGTCAGCATCTCATACTCTGAGTACCAGTTAACCTTTCTAGGTTGGTAATTCATTGGCCAGCATCTCATACTCTGAGTACCAGTTAAGCTTTCTAGGTTGCTAACATTCTTTTCCTGAGAAAGTACATTCTTTACTTTCTTCCTTAAATATTTTTGATAACTCTCATTTCCTGGTCCAGTATACTTCTCATTATCCCTGAGATATTCCACATGGAAACTTAATTCCTAAAACGGATTATCCACCGCTTACTTTATAAACACAGTTCAACCTGCTTCCCGTTTACCTGCACCCTTCTATACATGGTCTCACTAGATGTTTAAAGAACTAACTAAGCGCACCTCATCCTTTTTTAATTTACAGACGTTTACCTTCCTACTTTCCAGCTCAAAAACAACCACAAATCTAGTTCACTTCTAACAGCCTCTTCTTTACTGTTAAGACTACTGCCGTTGTTTGCATTTGTTTTTACACAGCTACATCACACCATTTCTAGACCATCCTACTTAGATTCACAAGTTCCTCATTTTTAGCTTGACCTTCTGTAGTATTAGTATCTCAGAACCATCTCTTTTCAGCATCTTTATCATAATTCACCCCAAATTCCATATTACAAGGGTAAAAATCTAACCCTGTATCTTTCCTTCTACTCCCACGTTCCATCCTCCCCTCTTCCATTTCTCCACATTTTACTATTAACCCCCTCCCAGTAACCTGCTGTTTCCTGTACCAGAGCTGACATTAAATGGATCCTGGGTGCTGCTAAGCACAGCCTCGATACTCCCCCTCTGTCCTGCAGGTTGCAACTGGTGCTTCTAACTGATTTAAAGGCAAGTCAATCATGCTGAACCCCTACCAGAGATCTGTTTGTTACCACCTGGCCTGAGCTCTGTCACCCCTTCTTATTAGACCTCACTTTGCCCTCCACCATTCCAGTTAAAGCCAATCATTCCTCTTTACATCATTCCATCTTCTCCTTTATTTCACATCACCCCATTCCTGCCCCTCCTGGTCTGTCTTCAGTTTTGATCTATCCTTTCTTCTTTCTTCTGGAGACTTTCTGAAGTAGACATCTGACACATAACTGTTACCCCTGTTACCCCATTACAGATACTAGAATCCTTTCCCCTACCACTATAATGGCCTGTACTCCTTTACATCATTACCACTTACCTAGTGCCCCCCCTAGATCAGCTGCCCCACTTCCAACATTTACGTTATTGTTGCCACCTAAGAAGAGCCCTTGTCCTGACTCTTATCCTCCTATGGTATATTCCTCACTATTTTATGTCATTCATTAATATCAATTACCTAACATCAAAATCTTGAACGTGCACACCATTACTTGGGGAAAGGTATCTGTGGTGTGGGCTTACTTCAAAGCAAGGGAAAAGGGCTGCAAGAAACACCGAATGAGTGGGGCTAATTAGAATAAAGTGGGTCTCTATTACAGTATGTCATTGACCATTACCTGTGATCAAATAACAGATTTGGTCATTCATTTTCATCTACAGATTGCCTATGTACCTTATCTTTATGACCACTTTATCCACCTTAGATGTTCATAGGTTCATAGGTTCATAGATAGGTACTAGGCTATCTGCCCGAGGGCATTTATAAGCCTAGCCAGAGTATGTCAGCTTTCAACACCCCATTGATTAATTAACTGATCCTCTGTCAAGCAGAGCCAATGAAGTGATCCCAGGGGTGTATTTTCTGTTACCCATCCACTCGTCAAGGTTTCTCTTGAAAAGTATTAGTGAGGGGCTCAGCCTAATGTAGTTTGTAATTTTGTTCCAAAGCATGGGGAGTCTCTGTGACAGGAATCTATCCCTCCAGCATGTTCTATTTATTGTTGTGGTGTGGTTTAGCTCACTAGAGCACGTGCACATAGTGACTTGGATTTCTTTAGGTGGAGCATGTCCATCAATTCTGAGTTGAACATGGCTTTGTAAGTCAGGCAGAGATCACCTCTGAGTAAACAATATGCCACTGAGTACAGCCAGAGTTTTTCAGTTGGGCTGCATAGGACATATGTTTGAGGCCATTAAGCCTCTTGGTGAGGTACTTTTGTGGTCTTTCCAGCTGTTGGAAGTATCTTGTGAGGTACATCCCAAATGGGGCATTGTACTCTATGATGGGTCTGATGAGTGATGAGTAGAAGGGCACTATAACCTCTTTATTTCTAGATGCAAACCCTTTAGCAATTAGATGGGCCACATAGAAGGATTTCCTAAATACTTTAGCAATATGATTGTCAAAGGAGAGATTACTAAAACAAAACTGGAAAGCAGAACCAAGCTTTGTTTTGGTTTTGTTTTAAAAGGAGAGATTACTATCTACCTGGGTCCCCAGATCTCTTATTACCTCTTCTGTATTAAGGGGGCTGCCACCTATGTGGTAATTTGTGGGTGTTCTGTTTTTCCCAAATGGGATGACTATGCATTTTTTGGCATTTAGCTTGAGGCCATGACTTTGACACCAGGTGTCCGTCTCAGTAAGGCCCTTTTGGAAGATGTCCGTGTCAGCCGGAGAGTCAATTATGGCTTCCAGTTTGCAGACATCGGTGAACGTAGTTAGCCATAGTCTTCCTGTGTTTGCCTGTATTTCTGAGAAGTATATGCCAACAGTAGGGGTCCCAGGACCAAGCCTTGTGGGACACCACTTGTGACTGGTTTAGAGTCAGACCTGGAGCCTGCTATTCTTACCATGTGAGTTCTGTCTGTAAACCAGTTAGCAACCTTTCTCATGATGTAGGGGTTTATGTTCAGGCTAGTGAGTTTATCTGTAATACCCGAGTGGGGAATGATGTTGAAAGCCTTGGCAAGGTCAAGGTAGGCTGTGTGAACCACCTTTCCCTCATCTCTGGCCTTGGTAACTGTCTCGAAGAAGTCAACCAGGTTTAGTAGGCATGATCTGCCCTTAACAAAGCCGAACTGGGTTGGGTCAAGTGTTTGGAGGTTCACAATGTCTCTGTTAATGAGTTCCATGCTGATGCACTCCATAGCCTTGCAGACCAGGCTAGTCAGGCTTATAGGGCGGTAGTTACCAGGGTCAGTTGTGGCCCCTCCTTTGTGGAGAGGAATAACCGTTGCTGTGTGCCATTCTATGGGCATGTAGCCTGTGGAGAGGCTGAGGTTGAACAGCGTGTTTAGGTGGGGGGCTAGTTTGTTCTGTAGTTCATGCAAGAAGCAGCCTGGGACACCATCTGGCCCCATTGATGCTGTGGTTTTGGCTTTTGAAAGAGCTGTTTTCATCTGATCAATCATAAATTCGTTGGAGGCCTGACTAGTCAGCTGCATGTTCTTATTCGTTTCCAATGTGCATGTGATTCATTGCACAAAAGGGTTATTGTTTTTCACCTAAGGATTGTTTTTAGCATAAGGATAGTTGTTGCAATGTTGATGTTTTATTTTCACATCTATTATGTTTTAGCGATCCTGGCCTGAATGGGTCATGAATATTCAACAATGGATACACTTTGCTGATAGGTTAACTAAGGAGGTTTAACTTTTTTAAGCAATACGATTCGCTTATCCTTCTTAGTATTTATGCATTTCTGTTTGATTCTTGTGTGCGCATTCACTGGCATGATTGGTTAGTATCAGTTAAATACCACCAATAGAAAATGATGCTTTGTCTTCTGTTTTGTTTCAGTGAGAATTTCCGAAGTAATAGCTGAAATTATCTTCAGCTTTTGTTCAAAATTTCTCTTAGTTATAAATATTATAAAATAATCCCTCATATTTCTAAACATCAGTGACAATAACATTTTGCTTTGTTTACAGGACATTTGATTCTTCGGCAAGTTTCATTATTTCGATTGGTGTATCATATATGTTTTAATAGCTGTAATGACTGGATGGATGGATTTGTTGTTTCTATTATTTATTTATGTTTGCGCATTGAACAATGATGAAATGCTACCAAAAATCAATGTAATCTGTTCCTCTTATTATCACAAGCAAGTAAGGGCTGAGTTTTTAATTCGGAAGATTAATTTCGTAGTCATACATTTTTGAAATGTGAATAGAATTTATAGCTGTCATAAATGATTAAACTTTTTAAGGCTTATTTGTTACATTATGGTTATTGTCCTTTATGTTGAGCGGTTTGATAGGCTAAAGGAACCTGCTCTTCAGCTACAGTTTTTGAATAGCTAAATGTCATCACAGTTAAACAGGCATTTGAGTGATGCATTAGGCTTCTATGGCCCTTTATGATTGGTTAACAAGAGTTTTTGTTACGGAACCACATGAATTTTAAATCAACGTGATAGGTGACAAGCTGCTGCTTTGATAAGATCATTGGATATGTTAAAACTAATAAGAAATGCGATTTTATGAACTTGCATGATGTTTATGATTGGTCAGATGCAAATCATTCTTTGATATTACGATTTTTATTGGTTACTTGTTTTTTTTAAAAATGTAAGCATCAGTCCTACATTTTATGATCTGAAGAAGGCTAATTGCCGAAAGCGCTTATTGGACTTGAAAGGACTTAATTTATTGTTTTATTTTATTTGTTTGTTCTACAATAAAATTTCATTTTTTATCTACATCTTCACATTGGAATTTTTGCTGTGGTGGTTTACTCAAGGTTTATTCCGTTTTATTTCTATTTTTCCATCAGTACCCTTTAACAGTGTAAGAATAGTTTTTTCTTCCTTCTATTGTATAGCCTGTTTATGGCAGGGGTACACCAAACTGGTTTCCTTTTCTTAGAGGAGTGAGTCTTGGTTTTTCTAGGGATGGCACAATCCATGCATCCTTGTAGGTGCTCATAGAGTGCATTTGTAAAGGTTTCTGCATGTTGGGCAGCGTTATCCTTTAGCGTGGGGGCTGTGAAACATACCACCTCTGTCTTAAGTAAGGTGAAGCTTGCTTTAGAAACGTTTTTTTACTGTAGTTTCCTTAGTTGAGGGTGGTGGTGGGGTGTGGATATCCAGAGTGATTAGTTTATTGTCTGATCTAACCAGTGACGGGTTGACCTCCAGTGTGGAACACCTGTCGCCCATGTAGGTGATGACCAGGTCCAATATGTTTTCACCTCTGGTAGGGGAGTTTACCAGCTGATCCAGGGCATTTGTGTTGATGAATTCCAGGAAGTGCTGTGCCTGGGAGTTTGTACTGAAGTAGTTTTCCCAGTGAATGGTAGTGTAATTGAAATTGCCCAATATCAGGGTGTTCAGTAGGACCTTCATGTTTTCCATTGTCTCCAGAAAGGTGGAGTGGTGGTTCTGGGTCATGGAGGGTGATCTGTAGCAGGCCACAATTTGCATTGCAGATTTGCCCAATGTTAGTTGCACATGGATGATCTCAGAGTTATCATGCTGTGCCACTAACCTGGAGGTGTAGGCATCCTTGATGAATATGGATACACCCCTTCCTTTTGTGTTTCGGTCCATGTTCTGTGGCTGAAACGTGTGGTATGAGCTGTAGCTCGGTAGTGTTGTGGTGCTCTCTGGAGCTTTGAACCAGGTTTCAGTTACTGCACAGATGTCAACATTCTCCATACTGAGAAGTGCTTCGAGCGTGTGCATTTTGAGATTTACACTCCTGGCATTGAGTAGCATAACCCTCAGTTTTTTGTTAATTGTGCAGTTTACGGAGGTGGGTTTGACGTTTGAGCCTTGCCTAAAAAAGGCATTATGGGGGAAGCAAGAACCTTGGCCAGTATTCGAAAGCCTAGGGGTGACAGGTGCAAGCCGTCTCTTGGGAAGCAACGTGGCTTGTCGAGCATGTCATCCCAGGCTGACAGACACTGGATCCTCTTTGAATGACACCAGAAGCTTTGCCACTTGTTGAAATTGATCATTTTTTCTTTATACTGAGGTATCATTCTTGTTGAGGGCTGGATGCTATTCAGGGTCAGACTGTAATTCACAATGCCAGTCTCATGAAAATAAGCAGAAGCAAAAACTATAAGCACTGCCATCTCACAAATTTGTAATATAGGAATATTTCATTGCATGGACTCAGTCTCTCACCAACTCAAATGTTAATGGACAGAACGTTGAAAAGTCAGGTTGCACCTTAAGTCTGCATTAATAGGCCTGAATTATAATGCAGCATAGTTACCAAAACAACATGAATAATTACTATAAGAATCCTAGAACATCTTTGAGTAATACTGCAGTTAACAATAAAAGAATAGGAAATAAAATAATTTAGAAGTTAGACTGATGCTTACTTGGAACAGCTGTTACTGAAATATATTAAAATGGAAGTTTGAATCAGAGTAATAAGGATAAAAACTCATCCAGAGGCAGCAAACTTACTGCTAAACTGCATAAAATGAGCTGATGTACAAGTTGGAGACAAATGTCAAATCCAAAAGTCATGAGAAAGTCCATATCAAGGAGATGAAGTTGTCAGTAAAGCAGCCAAATAAGATTATGTGTACTTTGTGGGGATGGTGGTCAGCTATACAGAAGAAATTATAGTCATCTGTATAAGACAAATATATCTAATCTAGAGTTTCAGGAAGATGAGCAACTATAAATGTTATAAGCAGTCCTGTTGATAGAAAACTCAGACTGTGAAAACTGTGAAGGTTAATGAATGTGGACAATTTTGTCTCTACTTGCAGCTCTGGTGAAGCAAGAAATGTCTTAAATAGAATATTACACGTGTAGTATAAATAGTCATTGTAAAGTCTTTGAAAGACAGACTTATACAAAGAGCACATAGATCAGATGACATCACCACTTACTTTGAAGGTGTAATGGAGTTTTGAAATGGCACTGCAAGTCCATATTTCTCACAACCTTCACTAGTAGATAATGTTCCTGATATGTGTCCTGAAGTTAAAGATTCAGTAGTTAAATTTTCTGTTAGTTATATGCAAGATATTAATAGTATAAAAGAGATTTGGAATAAGAATTGGAATTTACTCTTACTTGACTCACAACTTCGAGACACAGTTGGGAAGGAGCCTTGTTTTAGATATAGGAATAAGTTAAACTTACACAGACTTCTTTGTTACCCCCGGTTATCTATTCAGATTAATGGACCCACCATCAATACTTTGGGTACTGTCCCATGTAATAATTGTAATTTTTGTAGTTTTTTGGATAAAAGCTCCCAGTTTGTCCATCCACGTACCTCTTATTGTTTCAAGTTTCAACTTAGTGCTGATTGTAACACTTCACATGTCATTTACCTAGCTAAGTGCACTGCCTGCCAAGCATTTTATGTAGGCAAGACGGATAGACATTTACAAGATAGGGTTAGGAAACACCTCTATCACATACGTATACAATCACCACGAATTGCACTTTCTAAACATATCATAGAGAATGACAATACACATTCTTTTGTATTTTAGTATTACAAATTAATCACCAAGGCATTAGGGGAGGGGACATAAGTAATTACACTGAGATGTTGGAATTACAATGGATTATCAGACTTAGAGCAGACCGTAGACCAGGTTTAAATGACAAAATCCCTTTGAAACCTGTTTTTAAGGATAGGAGACTTATTGTGAAATGAATATATTTTAATGTTTTATTTTTAGTTAATTTTTTATATTTGCCCATATTTATAGAATTAGACATATGTTTATTTATATATATTGTTTATGTATAAAGTTTCTCACTATGAACAGGAAGTGATGTCAGTTCAATTTCCCTATATAATGTTAGCTGTTTTCATTGAATGATTGTTTTTTGTGGTCTGAAGAAGCCCTAACAGGGTGAAACCACTTACTAATAAATTGCTTGGATTTTACTTGTACCTGGCCTGGACTCATTGCTTGAATAAGCTTTTTATCTGCTGTTTGAATAAGTCATAGCAGCTGTTGAATTTATGCTGAATTGCCTTGCTAGCCTTGGTTTTCTCCTGTGCTTCTTTTCTGGATTTATTACTTATTATTAATTGTTCTATTTATTCTTGGAAACGTATCTGCCTGTAACCATAACTGCCAGTATGTTTTTAAAACTGCCTTTCCTAGCAGCTATTAAAGTATAAACAGTAATGCTAAAACAGATTTTTTAATCTTTCTGCTTCTTTAATATGTTAATATAATGCATGGATCATGCTATCCCAAGCAAAACCAAGACTCACTCCTCCAAGAAAAGGAAACCAGTCTGGTGGACCCCTGCCATAAACAAGCTATACAATAGGAGGAGGAAACTAGTACAGAAAAGAGTAAAATACCAAGAAGGGAAGACATCCCTGATCAGTATCAGCAACAAACTACGATTCCTCATAAAATCATCCAAGGCGAGTTTCGAAAGAAAAACTGCCAAGGACTCCAAAGATAACCACAAGGCATTCTTTAGCTATGTCAAGAATCTAAGTGGCAATGCTCAGATCTGCTCAGAGTTAGTGCAGAATGGTACAAAATACACTGAACTGACCGATATTGCCAACATCCTGGCAGACAGGTTCAGCGCAAACTTCACCCCCCCCTCACCCCCAAAAGGGCCCATAACCATACCAGAAGAATGTAGAGCTCTTGAAATCACAGACACTCAGGTTAAAACAGCCCTCTCCAAAGCCAAAAACACAACATCAAAGGGACCGGACGGAGTCCCAGGCTGCATCCTACATGATCTCAAAGACAAACTAACCCCTCACCTAAGCACACTGTTCAAACTCAGCCTCTCCACAGGTTACGTACCCATAGAGTGGCACACAGCAACGGTTATTCCGCTCCACAAAGGTGGAGCCACAACAGACCCTGGGAACTATCACCCTATAAGCCTGACTAGTTTGGTCTGCAAGGCTATGGAGCACATCATCATGGAACTCATTAACAGAGACATTGGGAACCTCCAAACACTGGACCCTACCCAGTTTGGCTTTGTTAAGGCAGATCATACCTCCTAAACCTGGTGGACTTCTTTGAGACAGTTACCAAGGCTATAAACAAGGGAAACGTGGTACACACAGCCTACCTAGACCTCACAAAAGCCTTTGACAACAACATTCCCCATTCTGGTATTATAGACAAGATCACCAGCCAGAACATAAACCCCTATGTCACAAGATGGGTCGCCAACTGGCTCACAGAGAGAACCCACATGGTAAGAGTTGTGGGAGCTAGGTCTGACTCTAAACAGATTACAAGTGGCATTCCCCAGGGCTCAATCCTAGGACCCCTCCTGTTCAGCATATACTTCTCAGAGGTACAGACAAGCACAGGAGGACTATAGCTGACTAAGTTCGCAGATGACTGCAAACTGGGGGCTATAATTGACTCTCCGGCTGACACAGACATCCTCCAATAGGGTCTCACTGGGACAGACACCTGGTGTCAAAATCATGGCCTCAAGCTAAATGCCAAAAAGTGCATAGTCATCCCCTTTGGAAAAAACAAAGTACCCACAAACTACCACATAGGTGCTAGTCCCCTAAATACGGAAGACGTAATAAGGGATCTGGGGACCCAAGTAGATGGTAAACTCTCCTTTGATAATCACACTGCCAAAGTGGTTAGAAAATCCTTCTATGTGGCATACCTTATCACAAAAGGGTTCGCATCCAGATCAAAAGAGGTCATTGTGCCCCTCTACTCATCGCTCATCAGACCCATCATAGAGTACATCGCCCCATTTGGATGTATCTTACAAGACACCTGCAACAGCTGGAAAGACCACAGAAGTACCTCACCAAGAGGATCACTGGCCTCAAACTGATGCCCTATGCAGCTTGACTGAAGAAACTCCAGCTGTACTCGGTTGCATACCACCTACTCAGAGGTGATCTCTGCCTGACATACAAGCCCATATCCAACCTAAAATGGATGGACATGCTCCACCTACAGAAAACCATATCCCATCGAGCCACATGCTCTAGGGATCTAAACCTCACCACAACAATAAATAGGATGTGCTAGAGGGATAGATTCCTGCCCCAGAGACTTCCCATGCTTTGTAATAAGATTCCAATCTACATTAGGCAGAGCTCCTCGCTAACACTCGTCAAGAGAAACCTTGACGAGTGGATGGGAAACAGAAAGTTTACCCCGGGGATCACTTCAGTGGCTCTGCTGGACAGAGGCACAGGGAACTAATCTAAGGGGGCGGTGAAACTCAACACATTCTGGTAAGGCTTATAAATGCCTTTGGGCAGATAGCCTAGTACCTACCTATGAACCTATTTTAATCTTTACTTTTAATGGCATAGATGTGTTCTTTTGCTCTCTTTGAGAATTTTCTGGTCATAATCCCTGTTCAAAAATGGAACATGCAAAATGCATAGCAATATATAAACCCTTCAGAGTTACATGTACACTGACAGGAATGGTTCTATTAAGGTGTCTCAAGTCAAAATAAGAAACTTCACGTATATAATTACACACACTGCTTTGCCTGCATTCATAAAGACCTTTGCTTTTATTACTACATAAATGGGTAACAGTAGTGCTGTCCTGAAGTAGTAAATCTTTACGTTGGTAGTTTCTATATAAACAAGTTCAAGTTTATTGCTGATGACAGAAATCAAATCATGATTTTCAGTCAAACATTTCCAATTGTCAATTATTTTATCTCTAATACTAGTACTGTCCAACAACATAACTAAACAAAAATGGTGTTTCTACTATTATTATTTCTTAATCTATTTACAAGCATGCCTTTAAATAATATAAATGTAAACTGTGCCTGTCATTTAGGAATAATTTCTTGGATTTCTTCTTGTAAAAAGTTTAATTCATAACCTCTAGCATTAAGTAATCCTATGACTTATTTTATTTCATATAAAATTCATTAGTTATAGTTAGCATTAGTTGTAGAAGTAGTCAAATCATTTGTTCTTGAGGTATATTTTTCTTAATAAAGTATGGATAGTGACCATTAAAATGAAAATAGCTGTTGATAAAAGATCTTATAAATACTACCAAAAATATAATTTACTATGCACATATCAATGGGTATATAAAAATTAATTAACACTGTTACTAATGGTTCCCTTAGAAAACTTTAAAAAGCTGGTATATTTATTCAGTTTTTCAATAAAAAAAGTTATTTCATTTGTTGTGTCTTCCCACATAAAAAAGGTCGCCAACAACTCTTTTAAAAGACAAAACTTGTTGAAAAAAGCTATTCAAGGTAAAATTGTTTAATCAAATCTCCCAAACACCAGGCTAGTAAAAGATGGGGCAGCTGTACCATCCATAGTGACTCCTATAATTTCTTGATGGCATTTGGACTTAAACACAGAGAAATTATTTTGCAACAGTTCTATCAAACTATATAATGTATTAATATCTGTAATTTCCTTTGGATGCTAGGTGATCCAAATAGTTGCCTGCTTGCACCTGGCTAATGGCAGTTGCATGGAAATTCATACAGAATTTTGGTTTGTATTATGAAGCCATCCAGATCCTTTAGAGTTATTAGGCCCTTTTGTCATTCACTACACTGTATTTCAGTGTGCAGGATGTATTCATTAGATCAGAAACCATCTTAGAAGGTAAAAGGCATGGAGGAAGTCTTCGTCAGTTTTCAAACTGAAGTTTCACTTTTGAAGTGAGATCTGTCATGGAGGTTTCCACCACTAGGATAATGCCATGCATACATACATTCTGACAAAGCATCAGCCAAGAATGGATGGTGATCTTGGCTGAAAGCAAGAGGCTGGATTGAGCATTTTAGTAGGTTGGACTAGGCCAAAGCCCTCATGGCATCTGCCATCAACAATTTTATACTCAAACCAAAAAAGTTTGACATCACAAAAAGGATGACTTTTATTTGTTGTTGTTGTTGTTGTTGGTGTTGAAGTAAAATTATGAGGCCTTGGATGGCACATTTCCTGCAAAAAAGCACTTAGTAAGAGAATTGGTATATAGATATACCACACCAAACTTAGTATTGCATCCATCAAGAGAGTGCTTAGTTAGGAGCTATGGATCTGCAGTTTTTGTGTGGTCATCACAGTGGTCAGTGAATTAAGCCTGAAGCTCCCATTGTACTGCATTGTACACCTCCCAGAACCCCAATGGGGCAGATAATATGCTGTCAGTTCAGAGGCTACTTGGTCATACTAGCCATTGCATACAGCATACATTTATGGATGCACAGATTTTCTTGTGAGGCTCCATATGTTAAAGTGTGTAAGACATGGTCCCATAAAATGATCTGGTATTGAAATCACTTTTCTTGCCCAGATTTCTTGTCCCATTGGAAAACAGACCAGGACTCCTTTGCAGAGTTCCTGCTAAACTGTCATTCAAGAACAATGTAAAAACTGATGTTTTCAGTTGGCAGTCATACTCAAAAGGAAGTACTTAATTCATGCACTTAAACTAGGGGTATAAAGTTCCAAACCCAACACATTGTTATCTTATTATACTGCACAATGTCATTAGGACTGATCCATTTAGCTAAATCACCATGTTTCATATTTTGCTCAGTCATCCAATACCTTCCTCAGTGCTGACGAAGCTCATAGTAATGTATGCATAACTGGTAAGGAGTGAGGTACACTACAGGAGAAAATGCATATTATAGCTTCTCATGGTAACATATACAAAACTGGTAAGACGTGAGGCACACTGCAGGAGAAAATGCTCATTAAAAGATGGGTGATATAGCTTTGGTTCATAGGTTAGTTCTAAGCTAACTGCCCTTGCGGACCATTTTAAGCCTAGCCAATTTCACCATGTGAGAATCAAACCCTGCACCTTGTCTCTGTAAGGTAAACACCTTAACCATTATGCCAACCTCCCACCACTTGATCTTGGCACCTTTAAATAAATTGGTTTGAGGTTAGATTTTGTTTTAAGAAAAGGAACAGTAAAGAAAGTATGAAAGAAATAGATAGTATGGAGTAGTTTTATACTATTTGTAAAATGTTTAATATGAACTATTCTAATTTTGGGTTAGAGATGTATACTGCTCTGATACAGCAGGATGAGTAGCAAAAAGATGGGAGGCCAGAATATAGCATTTCCAAGCAAAAACTTGTGTAAGCAAGAGTGTATGCTTCTGGGAAATACATACAGTAGCTTTTTGCTATGCCCTCACTGACTTGCCTTTTCACATGTCATATTTAAATCCAGTTTACCAAAATTTACCAAGGCAAGAAGTAACTTGAAGGCACTGCAAATGTGTATCAACTTGCCAGTGAAATTACTGATGCTACAATTTTCTTTTTTCATGCAAAAGCATGCAGTATTCTGTGGGATATTTAAGACATTCAACAATAAATGTGTGTCTCTTCTGTGCGGTGCTGATATACGTACATAATACAAAATAGGAAGAAAATGACGTGCTGCGGCCTTATTTCCCATGTACACTTGTCCAATTTAGCATACCTTTTTTGAGGTTATATGATTCATACTCAAGTCAAAGTTTAATGAGATTTCTAAAAAAAAAAAAACTTAGCAAGTGTTTAAAAGAGTTGACACATTCAGCTGCATCTATACAGGTAACCAGCATGAGGCTTGCTTCATTTTATATGACATAGCAAGACTGTCAAAAAGCTTGGCCATTATTTGTAACCATTCTAAAATTAAGTTTTTATGCATCATCCACTTATGGCATTCACAAAGACAGTTCCTACAGGCTGAGATAATTAATTCTACTAAGTTTATAAGAATTTAATATAAATATCATCCTCATAAAGCAATAATGTCAAATTAAAGGAGAGCTACGTAAAGCATACTGGACTACCACCGAGCCCTTTGTACGTTACAAAGTAAGATATTATGTCTAGTTGGGGAACGCAGTCCAGCGGTCAAGCAATGAGTGCTCATGGTCATCTAGTCATTATCCAGTCATGCTGTAACAACTCTATGGTCAAGGTCTGTTCAACGTCTTTTGATAATCAGATATTATACACTCTGAAGTATATTATGTCAGTCATTAACTTAAAACCTCACATTAGCAGCACTGTACAACTTCTGAATCTGACTAAGGCAGTATACATTCCACATGTATATTTATGCATAATGTCTCCCACCTTTTCTATTTCATTACAGTGGTCTTTACCTGCCAAACATGATTGTCATCTGCAAAACATATTGTCAATTCTCTCAGCATCTGTTTATAAATTTATGATGAAGACTCTTTACTATAATGTCGTATCATTTTCATAAGTGTCTTAAAAACAGAGAAATGTACTTTAAAAGTAATACAAATCACTTTTACAGGATCATAGGAAATACAATGCAACTGAGTCTTGAAAGCATTTACTCCTCACCAGTACCTAACATACTGAACCTCCTCCCTTGAACAGGGCCAGACTAGTAAAGCTATCTGTGAATTTGTGAATACCCATCCAATCATCCATTTCCAGTCTGAAGGATAATAATGTGGCACACTGCTTACTTTGCAGTGGGAGTCTGTACTAGAGGTGAGGAAGGCACTGTGTAATATACCTCTCTCTCCATCCTGTTCTATTTATCTGCAGGCGAAGATTTAGATTTCTTGTTCTGTTGTTTGTTGGGCTATTTAAGTTGTGGAGATCGAAAAGATCCTGGACCACTAGATCCTTAATGGCTCATAAGGCAAGGCATGCATTTCCCTTCAAGATTCTACAAGATATTGAATAAAGGGCAGCGCTTCCAATCATTTCTGGAAGCCTCGAGTTTTTACTCTAGAGATCTTCTTAGGCAGGAACTGTGGTGGTCTTTCTAGTTTTTTTTTAACACTTTTATTAAATTTGCACTTAAGAAATGGACACACACACATCAGAAGAAAAGAAAACAAACCTTACTAATATTTTTCAAATTCTTACATTATACATTACATACATATTTTCTTTCTACTTAACACTTATTCATTCTAATATTATATAAATTGCATGATCTTCCTTACTCCAAACCCCACACGCCCTCGTAAACAGCACTCTTCATGCATCGGTCACACAACCTCCATCCATCTGAATGGAATTTGCTCCTTCCCTTTTCCAAAGAGCTCAACATCACTTCCTCCATTTCCCTTACAATACTCAGTACTTCCATTTCCCTTACAATACTCAGTACTTCCATTTCCCTTACAATACTCAGTACTTCCATTTCCCTTACAATACTCAGTATTTCAGTTACAGTTGCTTTGCAATTTGATTTCTATTGTTTATCAGCTGCCTTGCTGGCAGCCAACAGCACTAGACTTAGCAAGACTTTACAGTATACAGATGATCCAGACCCCATATCCCAAAGAATCAGTTCCCTCACAGTAGCCACTCCCCCCCGAGAGGGAATCTTCAAAATATGCCTACACCTTTCTCCTCTATTGTATCTCCAAGACTCACCATCCACCTGGGGAAAAATTCCCTAAAGTCTACTTGAGCCCAAAAATACCCACATAAACACCTCCAAGCAAAAGTCTCAAACCCTCTGGACTTTATCACATATCTAGGAACTGCACAAATATCCTGAAACTGTTCCCTTGCAAACTGCCCCTGAAGTCTCTCCTCCCAATTTTCTCCGACTTCTGATTGATTCTCATAGCCATCATGCAGCATCCAATAAGCCCTACTAATCATCTCTCCTGTGACAGCAGCCTCTGTTCCAGACCTGACCAAAAACTCGACCAGAGCGAGTCCCCCACCCACCTCTCCCATCCCCTTCTCCATGTACACATTCTAATGTTCCCCTGGTGTGGAAATCAGGGTTGTTCTAGTTGTTTGATGTCAATCATGGGATACATCACAAAGGGGACATTTTATTCAATAATTGACCTAATCAGTGCTGAATATAATGGGACAATGACCTCTTTGGATCTGGAAGGTATTCTGTTGGTGATTAGCTGTGCTAAGTAGAAGGACTTCCTTACTGTTGTCATTACATGATGATCAAAAGAGAGGTCATTTTCAACCCAAGGTATCAAGGTCCCTAAAAACATTCTCATTTTGATGTGCGGTATTGTTTATGCCATATCTTAAGGGAGGGTTGATTTACAAAAATGTGATTATAATACACTTTTTAACATTTAATTTAAATCCATTGTTAACACACAAGGCCATCACAAGTATAAGTTCTTGTTGTAGAGCTTTGGTATCAGAGACTGACTTGACAAAAACTAAGCTAGAGATTTTGGTTTGTGGTCTGGAAGTCAGAAAAGTAAATGGCAAACAAAAAAAGGGGTCCCAGCATGGAGTTCAGTGGGATACCACTGGTTACCTTTATACTCGTGACAAGGTACCTGCCACCTGTCCAGTATCCCTTTTGTCCCTTAGTCAGTTTGCTGTCCATCTTACCACACAGGGATCTATTTCTAATACTTTGAACTTACTGGTCATGCTTGCATGGGATATAGTGTCAAATGCTTTGGTCACATCAAGGTACGGCATGTATACAGCATGGTCACTGTCAACAGATTATAATACTTTTTGAAAGAAGTTAATCAAATTCTTTAGACAGGATATGCCTTTAACAAAGCCAGACTGTTGTGCTTCTAGCTGATGAGTCCATTATTCAGGGTATCAGTGGTGGGGCCACCCTTGTGGTCAGGCATTCCCACTGCTGTGCACCAAATTTTAGGGACAAGTCACATGTTAAACAGTTTAAAGAATGGCTTGGCCAGAGCTTGCTTATTACTGTTTATTAAACAGACAAGTTTATTGGCAGGCTAGAAGGACATTATTGCCTGTGCTTGAAATATTTGTATGTAAGTATATTATCAGGCCCCATAGCAGAAGTATTTTTAGCCTCTAAGAGCACCTTTAGGACATGATCCTTGGTGATGATGGGGGCCTGAGGGCTTCAAGAATAAGTGGGCTTTGAATAGCCATTTCTGGAGTGAAGCTGGAACTGAATTTCTTAGCTGGTTTGTTGGCAATGTTTGCCTTTCATAATTTCTTAGAGACCCTGCATGCCTACTTGCCAGATCTCCTAGACTGTCAAAGGTTCATCTTTAGTTTGTGTTCCACATATTCTGGACCATCAGCTGTAGCATTGAATTAGCAAAGGTCCTAATTCATCCAACCTACCTCAGTAAAACCCCTGAACAGAGCTGAGTGCAGGCCATTCCACTGAAAAACTCTGGAATCAATACTTGACGACACATTATTATCATTCTTGGAGTGTAGGATCCTTCAAGGGACATCATCTCAGCATCACTTACACTGTTTTTCCTGCACATATAGTGGTGTCATGGTATATGAAAACCTTTGCCTACATGCTCCAAATGTACCTGTTCATGCTCTAAAACATGGATGGGTACATTTTATTTTGCAGCCTCTGTCAGGATGTGATGTCCTAACGGGGTGCCCCTTACCCTCAAGAAATAAAAAAATGCAGATCACTGACCAATTCTTACCCTCAAGAAATAAAAAAAATGTAAATCACGGACCACGTTGTTCATTCTCCTGCCTGTTCTACTGGCTTTCCAAACACCTTCACAGCCATGGATCACCACTTGTAAGGTAAACTGCATATGCACCAGGTTCCAGAAAAAATAACAAAGTATTAAAAGTTAAACTTGAAATTACTACTTTTTGTTTCATTCTACAGGCATAATAAATGTGAATTAATAATGGATATGAAAACTAGCAAATGAAGTTATAAATTTAAAACTGATATGCAAAATACATTTAGAATATACCTAATACTAACCCATAAGTACTGGAATGCTTGCCCACAAAATATATATATATATATATATATATATATATATATATATATATAAAATAAATAAAGACAACCCAACATTGCTGACCTTTGATAAATCACTTTTAAACCACTTAAACAAATCAATCAACATCACCGCATTGATTATCCAAAATAAACATCATTCTCTGTGAAATTCTGTACTTTCTCATTCACCTTAGACATTTATAAATCACTTCTGGTCAACCCTTAGTGGAAAATCATGAATCTCATAACCTTCTGGGCAAATATGTCTAAAATATGCCTATAAATATTCCAAACTCTTCCTAACTGTTTTCAACCTTTCACACTGGCTAAGTGCTAATACACTAATGCCCATCCCTGTTCTATATTGTACTCATTATTCTAAAGCTGTACCTCTCACCTTTTGGACTTCATTCATTATTCACTAATAATACAGGGGATTATAATCAGGTCTTTGATTATAACCAGTGATTTATGTGTTTGAGACAACGATGCCAAGAAATTCACCGTGACAGCGAATCTTGAGAGGTGATACACAGCTGGTTATGATCGCAAACATAATCATAAATCTTAGCACATGGAGTTTCATCAGCTCGATTGACTACCAGTTACAGAAAAAGTGTAGGAGTGTGAAGTATTTTACCAGATTTTAAAGCTTTTGAAAACTGGTAAAGCACACTGGTTCTGTCAAAGAGACAGCAGGCAGAAACAAAATATACTCTGAAGAGCAGGGAGCTTGAAAAGCTGTTAGATAGTTTGCTGTGTAACACTTTCCCAGGGATTCATTAACAGCATGGCTGCATCATGGCCAACCCAACATTATTTACCCTCTCAGTGGGAAGAACAGCATAGCGAATCAGATATGCATGCGGCTATGCCAGTGTGTATGAAGAGAAACCAGGTTTCACAGCCACAGCACATGTTTGGACCTAGACTGTAGTAAGCTACCTCACGGCTGGATCTGAATAAAAGAAGTAAACAAGGCCTGTTCGTGATCATCTCCAGTAGTCAATGTGAGTGTGCATGCACAGCTGTTTGATGACAAAATCAACAGCAGAAAATGCATACGTGAAGATAAGTGCAATTCAAAGGAAAGTAACACAGACACTGATGCTGAAGTTGAGGTTACTAACAGAAGTAATGGAGAGAGTGAATATAAAACTGTAAAGTGAGCCCTGTAACAAAACATTAGATGGAAAGGTAGACCATTAAATGTCTATTACAATATGACCATTTTAAGAAAGTAAAGTATACACTGGAAATGCTGGATATAAAATAATATAGTAATGTGATGTAACAATGCATGCCATACCTGATAACAGTGCAGACTTAACCCATATAGTTGCTCTTATAACTTCTTGTTTACAGTTGGCATTTAAAATCAGATTATTTTCTGTTTAGAAAGAAAAAGTACCAACAAAAACAAAGAGTGGCTATGGCCACATGTTTTGTCAATATTGTACTGGGATAGTGTGCAAGAGATGTTTCTATAGGACAGTGTTTTTTTATACTTTGTAAAAAAATATTTTAGATTTATTGATGATCTTTTTTATGGTCTGGAGATGATAAGTTATTGAAACAATTCAAAAAAATATTTATATAATACAATTAAATTTTTAAAATTCACTTAAAGCAAATGCAGTATAATAGTTTTAGATATCAAATTAAAAAAAGAAAGATGGAAAGTATATTACTTCAATATCAAGAAAGTAGGTGGCAATTAACATCTATCTGGAAATCAAAAGTATGCATCCCACCTATTTAAAAAATATATATAAGCAAAATGTAAATGGTTAGAACTAGCAGAGCATGTTCTACCTAACTAGATTTAAAAACAAATATGTTCTACCTAACTAGATTTTAAAAAAATCATGTTTTACCTAACTAGATTTAAAAAAAATGTTCTACCTAACTAGATTTAAAAAAAAAATCATGTTCTACCTAACTAGATTAAAAAAAAATAATGTTCTACCTAACTAGATTTAAAAAAATAATGTTCTACCTAACTAGATTTAAAAAAAATCATGTTCTACCTAACTAGATTTAAAAAAAATAATGTTCTACCTAACTAGATTTAAAAAAAATCATGTTCTACCTAACTAGATTTAAAAAAAATAATGTTCTACCTAACTAGATTTAAAAAAAAATCATGTTCTACCTAACTAGATTTAAAAAAAATAATGTTCTACCTAGCCAGATTTAAAAGAAAATCATGTTCTACCTAACTAGATTAAAAAAAATAATGTTCTACCTAACTAGATTAAAAAAATATGTTCTACCTAACTAGGTTAAAAAAATAATGTTCTACCTAACTAGATTTAAAAGAAAATTATGTTCTACCTAACTAGATTTAAACAAAAATCATGTTCTACCTAACTAGATTTAAAAAAATAATGTTCTACCTAGCTAGATTTTAAAAAAATCATGTTCTACCTAACTAGATTAAAAAAAAATAATGTTCTACCTAACTAGATTTAAAAAAATCATGTTCTACCTAACTAGATTAAAAAAAAATAATGTTCTACCTAACTAGATTTAAAAAAATGAATTGGAATTTCTTATTGCCATTTTTTGGAGAGAGATAGGTTATCCAATACAAAATATTTTGAAGCGTAAAAAAGTGATAGTTACAAAATAGTGATTATAAACCTGATACAGATGAGGTGAGACCTGCTAGCCTCAGTAATAAGAATGATAACAAAAGAAATGAAATATGTACTACGGTGTGGTGCTAATTATTCACTGTATACACCAGAAATTAAAAGTATTATTAACTGACAAACTCTGAGTGCTGATCGTTTCATTAAAGATGTAGTGGATGATGCTCCTATATTCAATAATAAAAGTAGTAGAAATTTTAAGGAATATTTTAAATACAACAATAAAGAATGGTTAGGCACAGTAAGGAACAAAGGAACTTTTTCTGTAATTGTAATCAAGGCAGGTTCATATCTAATTATCCTTCTTTTTTTCTGCCTAAACACAGAGTGGAGTTATTCAGCCCGTACATATTGAAAGAGTACTACAAACAATGTAGTATATGTTGCTGAGTGCCATTCATGTCAGGCTTTTTATATTGATATGACAACCAGGAAATTAAATGCCAGAATATATGAACATTGCTATGATACAAAGAAGAGCATACATTGAAGTTTAGGGAATATAACATACTTATTTTTTCTGCTATTGATGCAGTTGAATCAGATTTGCTAGGGTGTGATGAAGAGAATACATAAGATTTTAAAGAGTATGAACAGCAAACAAAGCTCAATGCTCCTAATGCAGGTGGATTGAATAAACATATTCATTTTAAATGTATATATCCTAAGAATAGGTTTCTTTTGGTTTATACACACACACACACACACACACACACACACACACACACACACACACACACACACACACACACACATACATATATATATATATATATATATACACACACACACACACACACACACACACACACACACACATATATATATATATATATATATATATATATATATATATATATATACACACACACACACACACACACACACATACACATATATATATATATATATATATATATATATATACACACACACACACACACACACATACACACAAAAATGTATATATATGTATATACACATACATATATATATATATATATATATATATATATATATATATATATATATATATATATATATATGTATATACACATACATATATATATATATATATATATATATATATATATATATATATATATATATGGATCTAGGACATTTCACTGAATACACATTTCACCGAAAGTTAAAATTAGTGTGCACTTTTCACCAAAAGCTCAATTCACCGAAAAACAATTCACCAAAAATGGTATATGGCCTTGTCCCCACTGTAGTGCGACCCTGGAGTTGGTATATATAGTAGGGGGTGTGGGGGGCATGTGTTACACTATATACATGCATACTTGCAATTGCAATCTATTACTCATATCCAAACATGACATATACTTGAAATATGTGGGGGCTCCCCCTCCACCCCCACTATAAATACCAACTCCAGGGTCGCACTATAGCATGTTTTATCTTTATTAAAGTGCTGTGAATATTTATTCTTTGCCTGCTTTGTTCTGCTGTGTACTGCTTTCTTTTTGGATTTTA
>NC_056751.1:779422952-779432952 GCF_019279795.1 Protopterus annectens | reverse complement strand
AAAATTGTGTTATCCAAAGACAGCACTAAATTCTGTGAAAGAAAATGTATGTAAACGGATGGTCAAACATGGTCAGTGTAATTTCTGTAACTATATATATATGAAGGGACAGACTTTATGCAGCCTGATACAGGTCAAGTGTTTACACTGCACACTGATGCTAATTGTAATAGCAAGAATCGTGTATATTTGGCTCGGTGTATATAATGTATATAATGTAATTCATTTTATGTTGGGAAGACCGACAGACATTTGAGGGAGCACATCAAGGATCACATGTATTGTCTTAAGAAATCCCATACCTATAGTGCTATGGCTAAGCACATTCTAGATTTAGGTGCAGTACACCACTTTAAATTTAGTGTTTTAGAATTAATTCCTGAAAGTGATAGATTGGGTGATATCTCTAATGTCATTGAGAACAGGGAACTAAGATGGATCATTAAGCACAGATCCTATTTGGGGAAAGGGCTTAATGACCATGTAGCTATCACCGCAAGATTTATCATTCTTTCACTAAAATCTATTTCCCTCAACAAGCCTGCTATCCAGTGGCTCCAGTCCTACCTGACTGGTAGACAACAGGCGGTACTATGGCAGGGCAAACTCTCCAGTCAGCTACCTCTCACACTTGGTGTCCCTCAAGGGTCCATACTAGGTCCACTACTCTTCTCTATTTTTATTAACAACCTTCACACTGCTATCCCTAAAGCTACCTGCATTCAATACGCAGATGATTCCACTCTGATCTGCTCAGCCATCTCCCCATCTGAACTGCAAACCTTAACCCAAAATACATTTAATACTATCAAGAACTGGCTCACCAACCAACGCCTACTTCTGAACCCCAATAAAACTAAACTTCTATTCTTCTCCCCCACTAGTAGATCCACCACACTTTCATTCTCTGTCACATCTAACAATGGTACCACTATTTCCTCAGATAATCACACCAAACTGCTAGGGGTTATCATAGACAATAATCTCAAATTTGACCTACAGCTCAACAAAACCATACAGACCATCAATAAGAAGCTTGGGATCACTGTGTAGAAACAAGGCATTTTAACCCCACTGGTTAGGACTGCAATTGCCCAATCACACCTACTCTCTACTCTTTTATATGCCTCACCTGTACTCTCAAACCTCAACAAATCTGAACTAGGTAAGCTGTCCCTTAGCTACAATCATATTGCCAGATTCGCCACTGACTCCACCTATAGAACACACCACTCCCAGAACCTTAAACAACTAGAGTGGCTAGAACTGCCCAGCTTAATTCAATTTAATCAACTCTTAATCGCGCACAACATTTTGTACCACCCAGGGGATACCCCCTCACCTAAAATATTATTAAGCCATATAGCAACCTACGATCCCTATGGTCAGCCGATAAACTGCTGGTCCAAACCCACAAAGCTAATAACTCTGCTGATGAATCTCTGTTTGCCAACATCATTGTCAAAACCTGGAATTCACTGCCAAACTATATAACCCTACAATCCTCCAAAAGTCTCTTAAAAAAAAAACCTCAAACAGTATCTCAAAGTGAATTGGCTATGCCCATGTACCAACCCTGATTACGTTATGAACTGAAACCATATTCTGTAATTATCATAACTTGTAACTACATCACCAAGCTCTGCTTCCAATCTGATGTCTTTTACTTTTAATTGTGTCTGTCCATGAGAATTGTGAGTCCCTACTAGGGAGCACTACTAAGCCATTGTATATATTCATTTAGTTTTTATAATTGTTTGCTAACTTCTGTGTAATCTATGTAAGTTTGTCTATGTGGAGCTTTTCTCCCCAGGCCTCCACTGAAAATGGGCATGTATCCAGTCGGACTATCCCGGTAAACAAATGTAAATAACTAAATAAATAAATAAAAATAGATTGTGGGACAGAAGACTTAGGAAATAATGTGTTCTTTTTGTTATGTTTTACTAGCACTGTTCTTTATTGTGTTTTATTAGTATTGTCTTTTTAAATAATGTTAGGCTTTGATTGGTTTATTTGAATGCTAAGTGATATAAAAGGAAGTGACGTATGTAGTGATGCAAGGTCTGATGAAGCAAATTTTATTTGTGAAAGCGCTCACATTTTAGCTTTATTAAAGTGCTGTGAATTTTTATTCTTTCCCTGCTTTGTTCTGCTGTGTACTGCCATGTACTGCCATGTACTGCCATGTACTGCCATGTACTGCTTTCTTTGTGTGTGTGTGTGTGTGTGTATATATATATATATATATATATATATATATATATATATAGGTGTACTACTAATGCCCGAAACGACGATTTCCCGACAGAAAACTCACCGACGCCAGATGACCGACAGGTAAGTGTACCGACAGGGTGATTTGCCGACAGCGGAAAGACCGACAAGGGAATGTGCGATCGCGACGCTGTAAGTGTGCGATGGTGACGGAGTTAGGAGCGGTCAGATAAGTGCTCGAGATTGTGGGATGTCGGGTTAGGCTGTGGGAAAGGTGAGTGTGTTCGTGTCGGAGGTATGGTTGAAGGTAAGTGTGTGCTAGTGAGGGACTGTAGTTTAGGGACGGGTTAAGTGAGTTAGGTTAGGTGCAGGTAGGTGAAGTGTGCGTTAGTGTCGGAGCTTGGGCTAGGGGTGGGTTAAGTGAGTTAGGTTAGTGCAGGTAGGTGATGTGTGCGTTAGTGTCGGAGCTTGGGCTAGTGTGAGTTAGGGTTAGGGTGCAGGTAGGTGAAGTGCGAGTGTCGGACCTTAGGGTTAGGGTTTGGGTCAGGGCTAGTGTGTATGCTATGTAGTGTCGCTGTTGTTTACGCTGTGTGTGTAATGGTGTTCGGTGTAATGGTGTTCGGTGTTTTGCGTTGTCGGGTTTGTGTGATGTCGGTCATCTGGCGTCAGGGAGTTTTCTGTCGGGGAATCGTCGTGTCGGTAATTAGTAGTAGACCCATATATATATATATCCTGCTATTGCAGGAAAGGAAAAATTGTAGCAAAAATATAAAACACCACAATATCTAGAAAACTTAAGAATGCTCTGCAATCATACTAAAAACAAATAAATGAAGACAGAAAACAATGCTATAAAAACTTTCAGGGCAATAGTAAATACAACCATAAAAAATTCTGCTCAGCCATTAAAAAAATCATATACCCCAAAATGCAACCATAACCCCTCTCCCAGTAACTCACCATTCAAAAACTGCAACAGAATTCAATTTTTATTTCATGATTAGTATAGCATCCCTAACCAAGGATTCCTCAATATCCAATCCCAACTCTATACAACAGCCACGTATCACCACACCCATTTTCAGCTTCAAACCTGTGCCCACATCCTTTACAAAACTGCTCTTAAACAAACTCAAACTAAGCTCTACTTTAGCTAATCATGTACCAAGCAAGTACCTTAAAATAGCAGCTGTTAGCATTCATTTCCTACCTGTCTCAATTCTTATAAACAGGCCATTCCAGGACTCCTATATTTTCTCTCTCTGAAAACAAACTCACACATTATCCCTCTAGACAAAGAGGGACATTCAACTGACATTACTAACTTTAGTCCTATAGCAATCTTATCTCCTGCTCTCCAAAATACTTGAAAAATGCATTCAAAACCAATTGCTAAACTTTTTCCAACAGGAAGAACTATCTCTCAAACAACATGGATTCCATCAATCCCACAGTACTAACACTGTATTTCTAACCTTTATAAATACTGTCAATAAATCTAGAGATAATAGCAAACTAGTCTCCACTTTATTTCTAGACTTATCTAAAGACTTTGTCATAGTTTGTCACAGCAAATGTCTACCTCAAATGTCCTCACTAGGTCTCTCTCTTCCCATCCTTCTATGGTTCAAAAGCTACTCATCCAATAGGTATCAGTCAGTAAAATGGCACTCCACCCTCTCTCCATATCTCTCGGTCACCACCGGCATGCATTAAGGCTCAATCCTTGGTCCCCTCCTCTTTAACATTCTCACCAACATCTTCCACACAACGGGCCACTCTAATACAATACATAAATGACTCCACACTAATATGCATATCTGACAAACTGGCATATCTCCAAATAATAAGTCCCCCAAAGGCAAACTACATTTTTCCCCAAATCCCACTCTTATGAAAAAAGAAAAACTTAAAATCCACTCCCTTAATAATACAACCATCCAAGTCACTTCTCATAGAAAATTATTAGGGATGATAATGGGGAATGATCTTAAATTTGACCTGTGTATATAAAATTGCATAAAAAAAATCATCAAAAACTAGAGATACTTTACCGAGCCAAAAACTTTTTCATCAACCCAACTAAAACTACATTTACCACTTCTTACCTTCTCCCTCACTACTTTATGATGCTCCCATACTTACTAACCTACAGGCATCACAAAAATCAGAACTTCAACAATATTATACCAAAGTCGTTAAATTTGGAGCAAATACCCCTTTCAGAATCCACCACTGTATAGTATGAAAAAGTCTAAACTGGTTAGAACTACATCAACTAATATATACACAGCTTCTTACCACCTATAAAATTATTTAGCATCCATCTGCTTATACAGCACTAAATACCATTCTATACAACTAAGCTCACATTTGTTTATTATTATTGAATGACCAAAAGCTTCTGTCTGTTCACAAACCTATCAAATCTGCTGCGCATAGTCTGTACTCATTCTGAGTTGCTAAGGCTTAGAATATCCTGTCTTCAGTCTAGTCTTTTAAAACCATTGTGAAATACTTCTTAGCCAACATTTGATGCTGTTCTTGTCCAACTCCATGATAAGCTATGACCCTGTTCATACCTTACATCTCATTACTCTCCCTGCTTTACTCACTTTCTTACTTCAGTCAATGAATCTCTTTCTACATATGTCATAACCCTGTTTTTCTCTCACTTCATATTGCAATTTCTATTTATATTATTATCATTTACTTATCATTTCTCTATAAACTGGCTAAAATATGTGTGTAAATGAGAGGGAGGGTAGAGGAATGGTGAGGATGCAGGGAGTAGAGTTGGTAAAGGTGGACGAGTTTAAGTACTTGGGATCAACAGTTCAAAGTAATGGTGAGTGTGGAAGAGAGGTGAAGAAGAGAGTACAGGCAGGGTGGAATGGGTGGAGAAGAGTGTCAGGAGTGATTTGTGACAGACGGGTATCAGTAAGAGTGAAAGGGAAGGTCTACAAGAGTGTAGTGAGACCAGCTATGTTATATGGGTTGGAGACAGTGGCATTGACAAAAAGGCAGGAGTCAGAGCTGGATGTGGCAGAGTTAAAGATGCTAAGATTTGCACTCGGTGTCACTAAGATGGATAGGATTAGGAATCAGTATATTAGACGGTCAGCTCATGTTGGACAGTTTGGAGACAAAGCAAGAGAGACAAGATTACATTGGTTTGGACATGTGCTGAGGAGGGATGATGGGTATATTGGGAAAAAGATGCTAAGGATGGAGCTGCCAGGTAAGAGGAATAGAGGAAGGCCTAAGATAAGGTTTATGGACATGGTGAGAGAGGACATGCAGGCGGTTGGTGTGACAGAGCAAGATGCAGAGGATAGGAAGAAATGGAAACAGATGATCCGCTGTGGCGACCCCTAACGGGAAAAGCCGAAAGAGAATGATGATGAATGATGATTAAATCATTGTCATATAACTATTCTTATCCAATGCTTTCACATGTTGTCAAATTGGTATAATTATTTAAACTGTACATGTTTTTGCATTATTTTTGAAGGCTGTATTTTTGTTGTTCTTAAAATGTTTTTGTAATTCTTTGTATCTTTTCTCCCTGGGCATCTACTAAAAAAAAAAAACCTACTCAGCCAGACTTTCCCTGTAATCAAATGTCAATAAATAAAATAAATAAATATCACTAAACATGTGTGTGTATGTATATAGAGGGGTTTACTTTATTTCACTGAATTTCATTTCGCCCTGACCACATTACTGAAAACTCAAACTACTAAAAACTCATTTCACTGAATCTCATTTCACTGAACTGCAGTTAGTATATGGCACTGTGTAGAGTACGGTAAGGCAAGTAAAAGGCAAATGTCATTTTCCCCACTATAGTGCGATCCTGGAGTTAGTATATATAGTTAGACAGGTGGGGGCCACAGCCCCCACATTGGGGGTGTGGGGGGCATAGCCCCCCCACTTAGTTTGAGTACATATTGTCTTCTGGAGAGAGTTAGTCATTGGTGTTGTAACGATGCATATCTATTGTTTAAAATGTATTGTTTTGAAGTTTTTGGTAAAATACAATATAAAACAAACAAGGTGGGGGCTGTGCCCCCCACACCCCCTCCAACTATATATACTAACTCCAGGATCGCACTACAGTGGGGAAAAGGGCATAAACCTTTTACTTGCCTTACAGTACTCTACACAGTGCCATATATACTAAGTTCAGTTCAGTGAAATGAGTTTTCAGTAATTTGTGTTTTCAGCGATGTGGTCGGGGTGAAAACAAATTCAGTGAAATGAGATTCAATGAAATGAAGTAGACCCATATGGAGAGATACAGGTTCATACGTGTCTACTAGGCTAATGACCACAAGGACCTTTTTAAGATTAGCCATGCATCCCAAATCTCTGACTTGTTCTGGTACCCTTGGTAAGTGTAAGCAGGGGCTTGGGAGGTGAAACATTTAAAAGCAAGGGCCTGGGAGATGACCCATTTACAGGTTGCCTGTGTCCATTAGAGACATAGGCACCAAACCAGGGAGTCTGTTTCAGAGAAGGAGTAGTATCTAGAATACATGCCTATCTCTCCAGCAGGTCCTATTTATATCAGAGATAATTCTTGTGTTGTTTGTTTTGTGGATATGGAGAAGGTCCATCAGAATTAGGTTTGACAATTCCTTATATGCCAGGCATAGATCTCCCCGCAAAAGCCTGCAGGAAACAGAGTACAGGGATAGGGCCTTGAGGCGGTCTGCATAGGACATATTACTAATGCCCTGTATTCTTTTAGTGAGGCACCTCTGCGGATGTTCCAATTGTTGTATATGTCTAGTTAGGTAGGGTTCTTATTAGAACACTGAATGCTTGAAATTTCGAATGTCATGTGGTCGACACCATATGATTGACATTTAAAGAGTTCGAAGGTTAAACGTAACGACGCTGTACAGTGCAGAAAGGGAGACTTTCCCTTTTCTGCACTGAAGTGCGGTCTCGGAGTTGGTATATTTATATGGGGGGGTGTGGCGGGTGCTGGGGGGGCTATCCGATCTTTCAAACTTCGACCATATGTTGTCAAACATATGGGATTCGAAGTTTTGAAATTTCAAATATATAATATAGACCCGTTAGGTGCATGCCAAAGGTGGCATTGTACTCAATGATAGGTTTGATGAATTCCAAATACAGTGGAACAATGACTTTCTTGGACGTAGATGCCATACCTTTGTTTATAAGTTGCACAACATAGAATGATTTCCTCAGTACTGTAGACACATGATGGTCAAAGGCTAGATTACTGTCTATGTATGTCCCCAAGTCCCCTGACTACTGGGACAGCTCTTAGGACTGTGTTGTCAATATGATAGTGACCAGGGATGGATGACTTCCTGAAAGATACTATTATGCATTTCTTGACATTTAGTACATTGCTCTGACGCCAGTTGTTTTGTCTGTGTCAGCCCTTCCTGGAGAACATTTGTGCTGGTGGAAGATTCAGTGACAGCTCCTAATTTGCAACAATATGCAAATTTAGTCAGCCAAAGGACATTGACATTGATCTTGACTTCAGAGAAGTAAATGCAAAAATGAGCAGTCTCAGGACCAATCCCTGAGAGATTCTACTTATGATTGGCCTCTTTGTAGAGGTGGACTCTCCAGTTCTAACTTCCTGGGTCCTGTCTGTGAGCCAGCTGGCTGTCCACTGAGTAAGATAATGGTTTGTACCTAACATTCTGAGTTTGTCAACAATGCCTGAGTGGGGTATTGTGCTAAATGCCTTGATTAGGTCAAGGTAGGCAGTGTGAACCATTTTGTCCTCATCCATTGCTTTGCTGACCTTCTCAAAGGTTGAGTAGGAATGACCTGACTTTGATGAAACCAAACTGGGTTGGTTCCAGTGTCTGGAGGATTCTTATGTTATTACTGATCATTTCCATTATAATTCGTTCTATGGCTTTATATATGAGAATAGTGAAACGTATGGGTCTGTAGTTTCCAGGGTCTGTAAATAGCCCATCTTTGTGCAGAGGAATGACTGTTGGTATTCTCCATTCATGAGGCATGAAGCCTGTCATGTTTCATGCTATTTAGAAGGCATCCTGGATATTGACTGGGCCCACTGATGCAGTTTTCTTGGTCTTAGAGAGACCATTAAGGACCTGGTTACTAGTGATAGCAGGGAGAGTTATATTTGATGGTATTTCCTGAGGGAAGGTTTAGGAGGAGAGAGGGGTAAAGTTGGAGCTGAATTTATCAGCCATGATGTTTGCTATAGCTTCCAGCTCAGTATAGGTGGCTCCATTTTCAATGAGCTCTGCACGCAATTGTGTATAGCCTTTGAGGGTGCAGCAATAGCTAAAGAATGCCTTGTGGTTGTCATTGGCCTGGGAGGTTAAATCTACCTCAAATTTGGCTTTGTTAGACTTTATCTGTCTTCTGAGTTGCTTGTTTAGTTTAATGAGAGTGCTTTTATCCTGCTGGGTGCTGCACCTCCTAATTTTTGCCATGACTTTCTTCCTTCTGTTATACAGCTTATCAATGTTGTTATTCCACTAGGATGGTTTGTATTTTGAGTTAGTTCTGTACTTCTTCATGGTGGGTACAGCTGCTTCTATGTAGCTATTAACATGCTTGTATAGGGTTTCTGTCAACATTTCCACGTAGGCAGTATACTCAGGGCTTATGGGGGCTTGAAACCTTGCCAGTTTATGAATTAGTAGCAGGAGGTTAGCCTTAGAGTAGTTCCTGACTATTCCAGGGATAGCTGAGGTTCCATATTTTATTTTACTTCAAAGGAGACCATTTTTTGTCTGACCTTACCAGAAAAGACATTACACTATGAGGTGTATAGCACTCTCCTATATTAGTGAGGACCCGATCCAGTATGGCTGCACCCCTGGTTGGTGTATTGACTATCTGGTTCAGGGAGTTTGTGTTGACAAAGTCCAGGAATCTCTATGCCTGTACGCTGATATTGTATGTTTCCCAATTAATAGTGTGGTAATTAAAGTCATCCATGAATATGGTACTGGGTTGGATGGTGAATGTTTGGATGGTGAAGTTTAAATATATGGGGTGGGTTCTTGGGTCATAGAGGGGGATCTATGGCTTACAAGGAAGTACTATGGGATTTTGCCTATAATGATTTGAACATGGAGAAGCTCAAGTGTATTGTCCTGTCTGACCAGCTTTGAGCTATTTTGATTTTTGATGTAAATCGAGACACTTACACCTTTAGTCCCTGTCTGTATAGTAGCTGGTCTAAATGTGTGGAAGGCATTATAATCTTGCACTGTCTGTGTTCTCTTTGCAAAATTAAACCACATCTCAGTGACCACACAATCATCAGCGTTCTCTATGGTGAAAGCTTCTAGGGAGTGGAGTTTTTTTAGATTCCTAGCATTGAGCAGTAACACCTTTAGATTTCCTTGGTTTTGATTTGATATGTCAGAAGTCCTTTCAGTTTGGCACTGCCTAAATAAGGCACTGTAGGTGAGGACGATATTAGCTAATATTTGATAGCCTAGAGGGGAAAAGTGGAGACCATCCCTAGCAATGTAGCATGATCTGTTAACCATCTGCTTCATGCTGACAAATATTGCACCCCCTTAGAATGACACCAAAAACTAAGCTAATTATTAAAGTCAGTAATCTTTTGTTCATATTGTGGCATTCCTTGAAGAAGGTAAAATGCTGGTCAGTGCTAAGATCCTATGAGCTTGGAGGACATATTCCAAGAGCTCCATGATGTCTCTGTTCATATAGTCTAGGAGGTACATCTCAGGTCATTTACACCCACATGCACTATGACTGCGTCATA